>NW_009595573.1:0-13884 GCF_000690535.1 Cariama cristata
TTTTAGAATATTGAAAACCTGTCTAACTTTTTAAGGTAAAAATTTTTGTCTGAGCATAATTATAATGTTTATTGTTTTGTTCTCTGCTTTTTTCTTTCTTTGTTTTTTGTTTTGTTTTGTTTTGGGTTTTTTATTTTGTTGTGGGGTTTTTTTATGTGTGTTTTTTTTTTTTTTTAATTAGTATGCTTGAAACCATGGAACATGAGAGTTAGAAATGGCTCCAGGAGCTGTTTTTTATGTATGAAAAATTCTACCAGTTACAGAGGTCCTTCCTCCACTGTGAGGCTCTTTTGACTTTAAGAATCCAAATTAGTCTCCCATTTTTGTGGGTTTGTTGTAGATGTACCACAGCCTTCTGCCTATGTGATATCTGTTTTAGTCTGTACTTTACTGGTTGTGCCATGATAAATTCCAGAATCTGTTGGACATCATAATTAGTGGTCTTCTCTTTGTCTCTGCAGTACAACTAGTGACAATACCCTTTCCTAGTTCTCACCAATAAACCTTACAAGGTTTATTTGGAAACATTGTACTTACAGTTAGTTATTATCCAGTATAAACTAAGCTGATGTTCCTAGCTGAGCAGGCTTAAGTCTCTTTGCGATGAATATAATTGATACCAGTCCTTGGGATAAAGTATCTCTGAAAAGACTGTCAGCTGGACTGTATATAGTGAGCACCATGTGACGCTGAAGATTTGGGAATAACTTTGAACTATGTTTTTAATCTCAATTAACTGTTTATCTAAATAGGTTCTTAACTGTTAAATCATAAAATATTTCTCATGTATTAAGTAGGGCAGGATGTTAGTATGTGCTGTGATTATTTCACACATCAGAACTTCATTATTACTTACCTTTGTATGGAATATTTTGCATTTCTTTTGTTTCCTTTTTATCATAACAATTTTGAATCACAATATCTACTTTTTGATGGTCCTCAGATATATAGTAAACTAAACCAGGAATTCCTTTAGGATTTAGGTAACTGTATAATCTCCATGTTACAAATGGGGCTGTGAGGCACAGAAGAGAGTATAAGTGGGATATATAGTGATATTTGGCATCTCTAACTGTAAAAGAAATAAAATCTTGATCTTCTAAATGATTGTTGTGATTTTGAACAGCTGCACACCGTAACTGTTTCCCCTTTAATCTCTTCATTAATGAGTGTCCCAGAACATTACTGCACTAAACCTAGGCACCTGTCCTATAAATTTAAAACCAGGGAACTTACATAAATGTAGGTGACTTCTACATAAATATCTGCTGAACTCTTTTACCTTTGATTTTACAGCCCTAGTAGGAGATGATAAGCTTTACAACTTTTCTGCAAGTCAGAAGTCTAGTACTCTGGGAACGGGAAAGATTCAAAGTGACAGAAATCTTGTTCCCTCTCAGTGACTCTGGCGTATTTATTGTGTTAGTACAGCACATCAGCCTCAAAGTCTCTACTGGCCATGGCTGTGTGGAGTCAACATAAGTTATACCAATCCTTCAGCCACTCTCCTTGACCTTCTCATTATTGTTATTTCTATCTGGTCTGTAGAAGGATTGCAGCTAATTAGTCATATCAATGTTACAGGTCACACAACATTTACATTTTTGGTAGCAGATTGGAGAGAGGTTCAAGACCTCAGAGACATAAGACTGTTTTAGACAAGATGAATACTGTAGCTAATCTTATGTCCTAAATATACATAATATATAATTTTATTTATTAAAAGATCTTGTGATTTTTTTTTTTTTCCCTAATCTCATGATAAATGAGGAGGGTTTTTTTCTGGTAGATTCTTAAGTTAAATGAGAATATAGAAATATCAGCTTTCATTAAACAGAATACTTTTCAAAGCTCAAAATTATACAGAAATCTACAAAAATTAGTAACAGTAGCATACCATGAGCACAAATCTGAAAATAAAAACACCTCTGAAATTTGCAAAGATTTTTAAACTTTTTCTTTTTTTTTTTTTTTTAAGATGACATCATGACTTTTTAACTTTGTCAACTTATTGAAATTGAATCTATTAATTTTCTTTATATCTCACCCTGTCTGAACTGTTTCTGCCAGTTAGAAACAACGGAAGACAGATCTTCAGATCTTCTGCCAGTTTCCCAGCTTCAGAAACTGGAAGCAGAAAGACCAGAGTTTCTGTGAGCTGCGTTTTCCCTGTTCATCTTGCAATAATGACATCTCTCACTCCAAAAATCTCACATCTTAAAGTACTCTGCTCTTTATTACTGGTATTACTTGTTTTTGTTTAGGGAAAAGAGATGGCTTAGAGAGATCCAACTACTCAAATGAGATTAAATATTGAGGAGGGGTTTGCTTCTATTTGTGGTGGTGATTTGGTTGTGTTTTTTTTAAATCTAAGATCAACCTAATTGTTAGAAATATTATGAGCTAATTGTAGTTCCCTTTGCTCAAAATTGCTTAATCTGTGGCATAAATAATAGATGCTGTGGATTCTCTAAATTACGATAGCTGTTTGTGCTTCCTGTGTGGCCAGGTGTGGGCTTGTCCAACACTTCCCCCAATATCTCTTAGAGTAGGGTGGCGAGAGCAGACTGACTTGCGTGGAGCTGACTCTCAGCTCTGAGCTACTCTGACAGCTCTGAAAAAAGTCCTTTTTTGTGGCAGCTGTGAATGTCACCTGTCATCTTCAAACATGTTGTCACCACGACTACTTAATATTTAGCTGGAATATTGGTCTATACCTACAGGGACTGTGCCTAAGCTATATATAAATATATATATAAAAATAGACTTTTCTTCTTCATACTTGAGTTGACTTGGTTTGTTTTCCTACTAGTCCTCAAGGAAGTAAATCGATAGTGTATGACATTTGGACACAGAAATATAACAGCACAAGTTCGTCTTCTTGCTCCTTTTTCTTTATATTGTACAATATTTGGAGAGAAGCTGGTAGCAGATGTCTCTCATCTAATCCTCATTCATTCTTTCATTGATTTCCAAAAGTCTAAGGTAGAACAGTAGTATCTCAAGTTGTTGAACACTTAAAATAGAGTACTTGGATTTTTCTTTAGTTATAATAAAAAATTGATAGTTTACAGGCCTTGCTACTTTTTAAACTTTGAATGAGTTGTTGAAGGAAAAGGTAAGGGAGTATTTCCATCCCTTAAAACTTTTTGAACTTCTATCTGTTTCTGTAAAAACTAATAATATTAATAATAATTTTCTGTGTGAGAGATGGATTTCATATTGGTAATACAAATAGGAGCATGGTATTCTCACAGTAAGGCATATTCTCAAAAGGAAGTCTGAACTAAAAAGATATTTCAAAAAGCTAAGACAAGCCAGAAATTTTCTATTTAAGGTTGAAATCTGTGCTCCCCAGGCATAACACAGTTCGTACGTAGAATATATCACTACAGGGACTAGAAATTGATTTCTTGATTTTTTCCTAGTTGCCTTTCTAAGTTTGTGATACGTGGCCTAACAAGTAGTTTTCTTGTAACAGGGAAGCATAGTAAATTTGTCATTAAATAATCTAATCCCTCGCTAGCAATGAGCCAAGGAACATTTGAGTATTTTCTATACCATCTCACAGTTTATTTTCCCTCTTGTTGTAGATTTTGTGTAAATTAGGAGAGAGAGTTGTACACTTAGCCCAAAGATTGAGAGTCAGTGATTGAGGATTTCATTGTTTATATCCTCTGGAAAATGATCTATATTTATTATGCATCACAGCCATTAAACAGAGATGCTGAACTCAGCTTGGATCATGTTGCTTCATGCCTGTGTATAGCTCATTTGTTTGGCAGACAGCTGATTTACGTGGTCAAGAGTATTTGTAGCCTAGCAAGTCAATTTGTAGCTAGGGACTGTGACTTCTAACAGGTCTCTTTTTATCAGGAGGACACGTCGGTACTTCTTCAGGTTCCCATGTGCCATGGAGAGCTGGTCGGTGAATGACTTGGTGCACCCTAAGAGCAGCCGTGCAGAGGCACTGCACTCACAGTGTCTGAAAGGAGCTGGCAGCAAACCTGATTGAGTTGATTTTTCTGAAGGAAGTATTAAATCTGACAAGTTTGGTGATAATAATAATTAGCTGTCCTACTGGGTTGTTGTGAGCTTTAATTCATTAGTAGGTCTTACTCTTTCACGTGTGTAACTCTTGATTTTGACTGGGAAATTTACGTTAGCTCGAGTCAGAGGAGGATTAGATTGTGCAGCTACAAATCAAATAACTGGGAGAAAGTACCTATTTCAAACAGAAACCCTTGCAAAAATTTCTCTTATAACATCAGTAACAGAAAGAAAATACAGTAGTTTCTCTGCCTGGAAGACTTAGGATGTCACAAACAGTTTGAACTCCAGATTTATAGCATTGCTTTGAAATAAAACATAATAAAATAATCAGAATGCTTTTTCTCCTAGATGGTTAGCCTTGTAGGAGAACACTGCCTGCCTACTTTTTGTAGGTATGTGTAGTTAGAAATGATTGTGAAATATGATCTGTGAAAAGATTTATTAGAGTGTGTTAAAAGCTGTGTGGCAAAAACTTGCTGAGCTTTGGGACATCTGCTCTTTTAACTCATATAGGTATTTTCATAGAAGCCAAAAATCAAGATGAAACCCAAATGCAGAATTTTCTTTGTAGCAGGAAATATTTACTTTGTACTTTATTTCCAGCCTAAAAAGCAGCTTTCCAAAGATGGATTTTTCTTATATTTCGCAACAGTATGATAACCTTGCAGATGCTGTTCTATTGAATTTTATTGCTAGTCTACCACACAATTACTGAATAAAGAGTGTATTTGTAATTTTTCCTGGGAAACACCTCAACTTAAACTCTGGAACTGTATTTTTAAAGAGAGTCCTGAGCTCAGCCTATAGTAGAAAATTCATTCTTCTGAAAATAATTTGATTAAATTATATTTGGCTCTATGGGCTGAATGCCATTCCAAGGCCTTTCTTTTAATCCATCATGTCTGAATCCATCACAGCAGCTCATCACTGCTCCCTGCAGCCCCCCATGGTGTGGCACCTGCTATGATGACAGGTATTTCTATCTTTCTCAGTAATTACACGTGAATGTAATCGTTGCATAAGTATCCTAGTGTCTTAATGAGTGATCACTACTGTACCTTGTTGGTGTGTTATTTTTGTTTCTCTTTTTAAACCCACAGCCAGATGAACTTGCTTTGATGAAAGAACATAAAACTGTTGAAATGTAGTCAGTGTCACTTAAGGATTTTATTTCCTATAGCTTTCTGGTTTCTTTTGGAGAATGATGCCTAGGTTTATCTTTAAAATAATACCATAAAAAGCTGTCCATTTCTCACAAATTTAAACAAGGTATTATATGGTTTACCTATTTTAAGGGGCTGTTAGTAGTGCAAATGGTCATAGTCTCATAGTGAGGGTGCTGTAAGGATTTACTCTGAGGATTAACCTCACGTATCTGTATTATATGCAAAAGAGTAGCCACCAATCACCATGATGATAAACAGACCCTAAATTTAGATAGGTAACTACTCTTTTTTTATGTGTCCAAATTATTTTGTAAACCTATGTACAGAACTTTGTGAAATCATATGCAAAATATGACCTTTTAAAATAGTATTAAGTAATTGCTTTGGGTTTTTTTAACTTGTCATGAGAACTTTCTGTAACTCACTGTCTAACAGAATGACACAATAAAGTGTATGTTTTCCATTGGCATTTTATTTTCAGCTTTTTTAACTGAGTACTATTGGACAATATTAATAAAAAAGGAAGTTATCGAGTTAAGGTCATGATCCAGAGTACACTGAGATCAACAGATGGTTCTCTGGGTTTTTTATTTATGTGGAAAAACATTAAAACTCATTCTTAAGCTCCTTTGACTTACATACGTATTTTAAATATTGTCCTGACTGGGTATTAATCTGAGTGTTTGGACTTCAGTCTACTGCAAAGAACAAATAATTGTGTTCATATATGTTGAAAAATAAAATAGATATTTTTGTGGTTTACTAATTTAAGTTGTGTCTCAGGTAAAGACTTTTAAAATGTAATTTATTTTAATAGCATTATTTAACATGATTTGATCTCTGTAGGAGGAAAGCAGTTCATTACTGAGCTCTCTGTTTCTCAGCTGGCTCCATCACTTTACAGCACAGTACTGTTTATTTTTTCACTAGGTCATTGGTTTCCACAGTAGGTCATACTTTCTGCTAAACAGCTTGGCCTCCTATGGAGACGGAATCTGTGACCTTCTAAGGCTTCCTAGCTTGGGAGATGTCAGGTCTGCATTAAAGAATAACTGTTTAATCAGAAGAAAATTTTCACTGATGAAGTGTTAGGACGTACAGATTTTTTCAAGGAAACTTCTAACCTCAGCACTTCGCAGGAAAGTATAGCAAAATATTGTTGAAAAAATACGTATTTTTATATAGAATACTGACAAATAAATCGGGTGCTTTCTGTAACTCCAATGCCATTTGTAGGTGCTTGAGGTTAATTGTATTTTTGCATTTGTGTGGAATTACATTCTGTGGAACAGGAATCAAAGAAAAGATATTTCTCTTTCTTTCTGCAAGCTTCAATGTCTGTTCATTATATGTTTTCCATATGAGCTTTCAAATTTTACTGAATAATTGTTTTTTAATGATCAGAAAGACTGTTAAAAATATTTATCCTTCCGTTCTTCAGAGTGGTTGGTTGGGGTTTTTTGCTGTGTTTTTTGATGTGTTTTGTTTTGTTTTGTTTTGTTTTTAAAGCTACTTTTGTATGTTAATTAAGCAAAACAATGGGGAAAAAGGAGGAAAAGGAGACCCCAGATTACATTCCTGAATTTTGTCTGCAGTGCTATTTGTCTTTTTTTTTTTCTACTTTTGTATGACCCTTTCTAAAATACCCTTTAATTAGAAAGGGTGAAATCTAATTTCTTTGCTAACATTGCATACAGATGTAATCTGTATGCTATTGTAGATTTTTGAAGTGGCCACCTTTGTATTTACAAGATATTATATATAGCAATGTAATCCATCCTCTATTTTCATGTGTTTTCTTTATCAGTTGATACCAATAATTTAGAAGAAGAGTTTTTTAACTTATCTGCTGGAAACTGACTCTATGAAACTGTGAAATTAATCTGCTCTTCTAATCTCCTTTACATCTGCAGTTGCTTTTTCATTTGGTGCATTATATTACAAGCACATCTTTCTCAGATATTAAGTGATTTCACAGCTAAGTGCTTGAAGAAGCAAGTACTTCTTACAAACCTTTTTAGAGAACCTTCTGCCTCTGAACTCAGAAGTTGACCAAGACAAATAAAAAAAACCCACAAATCCAAATGAATCCCCAAAAAACAAAACCACAACTCATGAGTGAGTTTCTTATTTTCATTGTTTTATACTGTGATGGGGCATTTGTCCACATTAATTGAAGTAATGCAAAAGCAGTAAAAATAGGTCCCTTATTCTGCAACGCATGCATGTTTCTCAAGGTGGAATAAGACTGAGGATCAGAGGACTTTTAGGCACCTACAGTGGTATTTCTCCTTCAAAGAACGAAGAGTGGTTGTTCTACTGCTTGTTCTCAGAAATATTTCAGTGTGTTCAGTGTGTTATTATTGCAGGGCCCAAGAGCACACCACCTCTTTCATTGCTAGACCCAGCTTAGGTCCTTAGAGCATGTGTTCAACTGCATATCTTCTCTGGGACTTTAATCTGGCAACCCTTCTTTTACCTTTGCTCCCAAATGGGAGGTGGACTGAGCAGGTTATTTTGCAGCCATATAAATTCTATAATTAAACATAGATCCATAACGGACATTTGAAAACTACCACATGTTTTGATTCCTTTTGTAGATTCTCTCTCCCTTTTGCAGCTCTTCCCAAGTAGTAGTGTGATGGTGCGTTTTGGTAGCTTATAAGGGCAGCACTAAATGAGTCTGTTGCAAGATCATATTGAAATTTTTGCACATTTTTACTGGAAGTCCAAATGTGGCTTCTCTGAGATGCATAAAAAGAAGGTTGTTTCCAAGGTTTTGTTGCATTTATTACAAGATGCTGTTGCATTTTAGAACAATAATGTATGCCAAGGTGAGCCTAAAAACTAAAGTGGAAAACTGAGAATACAATAATAAGCTTAATAAAGGTAGGCAAACAATATTTCAAAGACACTTGTAGAGAATTAACTGACATTTAGGAAATTAGGTAGAAAAAGAGAGTCTTATTTAATATTTAAAAGTTACTTGAAGAAACATTCAATGTAAAGCAATTATAAACAAATGTGATTTAATCTCTGGAAATTGCTGCTCAACCACTTAGAGAAAACCGTGAACATGCTGCTAGGCTGCCTGTTTAACAAGTGCAGTAATTTTGGTAGCTATTTAAGTTATTTATGTTCAGTGTACTGTACCGTACAGGAATCTAGCACTATACATACTTAGACACACACTTTTATGGAAGTGATAGCCATGTGATAAGCACCATAACCATTTACAGCCATAAATAGTTATTAGGGCTACCATATGCTTGGGTTTCCCCATGCATGTTCTTCTTTTTCCTTCCCAGAAAGTTTTTATCTAGACAGAAAAAGCCTACCTTGGCCACCTGCTGTGACTCTCAGATACTTGGCAGTCTGGTTGGAAAAGTGGCTCTGAATGAGCTGCTGGGCATCCTGCAAACAGAAACAAAAGCATTGAGTCTGAAACCAGGATTCACCTGTGTCTACGTCCACAAGTGGCCTGCGCAGCATGTGTACGGTACTTCTGGCACGTCCTAGAAGCGTCTTGCTTGTGGTGCATGCATAGGGACTTAGTCTGCTCATGCATAGCTGTAGAAGATGATTTTGCCTTTATTATCCAGAAAATACTTGGTAGAAATATAAGCATCCTGTTACATCTTAATGTCTGCTTGATGTATCAACTCGCAACTTTGAAAAGTTCTTTGGTAGTCCAAATCTCAGGGCATATATCTTCAAATAAATGATATTTCTTTATTTTGTTCAAGTAATCTGGTTAAAAAGTAATTTCTTGCTCTCTATGCAAAAATGGGGCTTTGTCCTGTTAACTATATCTGGAAAAGTTGCAACATCTGGCTAGTTACAGATATTCGTTACATAGAAAGACCATGGATGTAAAGTGTCATGTGTTTCTGGTATATTGAAAAGAAGACTTTTTGTGGAAAAGAGTCTGCAAATAGTGCAGCTTATGAAGGCTGCTCGCTTCGACTGCAAGCTTGCAGAAATGGCAAATCATGTAGCATGGCAGAATATGGTATGAAAAAGCTATATTGGGTATTTTCTAGAGGGTTTTTTTGTGGTTTTTTTAAATTTCTTTAGGGTTTATATAAGAATGGAAATTGTATCAATGAGTGTTTGATAAGACACTTCTTTATTCACAAAGGCTTGAGTATGTCTTCTTTTATTTCCTTTATTACAGATTTGACAGACTGAGATAAGAATGATAAATTCCATCCTGTCATCACTATTTCAAGACTTAGAAGACCATCTTGTAAACCTAACTCACATGTGTAATTTTACTACAATTATGAGAATAAAATTCGACTCATACGAGATTTTAAGATATTTCAGAATGCTCAAAAATCAACTGGCTTTAAAAAAATTGTCATGCTATATACCAAATGATACAAGGTACTGACTCCCTGTCTTAAGTCATAATAACTGGAGAGAGTTTGTATTTACATTATACGTAAGCAATATTTGCTTGCTGGAATAAATTATTTTGAAAATATATTTTTAAATATGTTTAAAACAAACATATTTGACAAAGCTTGCATGTCATGTAGTGATGATTTATAAAAGTGAAGGCTATCAAATGTTCTTATTAGGAATCACAGCAGACATATGAGGAACAAAGCCATTCATAATTAGTTTCATTACCTGTTTTTGTATTATTTTTTTTTTTACATTTCTACTATGTGCCTTTGCATCATTTAAAAAAGGTGTCTGATTTTATTCAAAATCTTGGGGTTTTTGCCTCAAAATCATTTTACCCACAATGCAAGGAATCAACAAGAAAATACATACTTTGTAAGGTGTTTCATCTCTAGTATTAGTGAGAACATTAATGAAGAAAGGTTTGTCTGCCTCAGGGTTTTTTTTTATCTTGTGTTTATATTTCATGTTAATAGTCGGCACAATCTAAATGGTGTAGTCTAGTTGTTGGAGCACAAATGAGAGCCACTGTTTACTGAATTTTTACCCTGTTTTGCCCAGTCCTAACTGCATGTCCCTAGGCAAGGCACTTCTTATCTCAGTTTTACAGCAAGAAAGGTTTTTGCCTATCTACCCAACAGGGATGTTAAGAGGATTAATTTGTTAAAAGCATGAACATTTAAGCAAAAGTAAAGCATTACTATTAATGTGTTTGACTCCAATTGGAGTACAAGATCCTAAACAGAACAAAGTTTTGAAAACTCAAGACATTTGCAATGTAGCATTGCAGACATAATCACAAAAACTCTTGTGGTCATATTTGAGAGGTTTGAGACTTTGCCACTTCTTGGATTTCATTACCACCCTTGGACATTGTTGATTTAACTGATGACTTCTAGTCCATTTGAGTCGACAACAGAACTGATGATTTTAAGCTTTTCTGGAAAGTGGTTTAAGCTATTTTACTGTATTACCGCACCCCAAATGATGAGTATGCCTGTATTCTCTCATTCATTCCTTCCTTTATTCAGTTTCAACCAGGGAGCCGGTACCCCAGAGCAGTCAGAGGGCAATTTCTTAAGGTGTTTGAATTACACTGCAACAGTAAGTCTGGCTGCTTTCTGTACTATTTACTTCATTTTGTTTAAAGGATACAGCCCATCCAGTGTCTGACAGGGGAAGGTTAAAGGCATCACCCAACAACACTGTAAACAGTGATGCCCAGTCTTGCCACAGTTATTTGAGGTTGTGTGGCGATGGCCATCTGAAAGGAATTACCCCTGTCTCAAAGTACTTTTTCTTTCTTGCCCCACTTTACCGTAGGTGACTAACAGAAAGAGTTTCTAATTAAAAACTTTCTTACTTCATTTAGTATGAAGCCTTAATTGTAGCAAGCCTTAAACCTTTTGTTTATGTGAACTCTGGTCTGTGGTTCAGGTTTTTCTTTACCAGCTTTCCCAAGTGTGCCATATGTATAGTTTTCTCAGGTTTTTCATCTGCCCTGGAAATTATCTGTGATTCCACTCTGCCCTCCAATACACTGTTTTTATTCCCTTTCCAGTGCCAACTGACCAGGCTTTTTGCTTTAGCTGGAGTCAGACACGCACACTTTTAGTTTGAGCCTGTCTCGGGGTGGGCTGGCACAGCTCTGTCTACCTAAGCTGTCAAGTGGGGTGACCCAAAATAACCCACAGGGGCTGTAAAGGGGTAAGGATGACAACAGCAGTGCAAATGATGTAAACAAATTTTACTGAGTGTGGGAGCTTGCTCTATGGGAAGATACTGTTTGCTGTGGTACCGATGGAAACCCGAGACAAATGCATTTATACATTTTGCTAGAGAGCAAAGAAATGAGGGTTTTTTTGTGTTAAGAGTAGTAATGATATTGACAGACTTGAAAAACAGATCAAACTGCTTGATTAATTTTTGGCAAGGAAAAAGAAAAGCCACAAAGACTGCAAAATAGTGAATACTTCATTCTTTTGTGGATGCCCCTAACATACCTGTGAAATAGTTATGTGCTTGAGTTATGGTGATTAATTAGCTCTGACCTATCAAAACCAAAAGAAAAGAACAACTCTTCATTCTTGGTTAGGGTTGATTAGACTCAGTGACCTTGCATTGAGCTGTGATTTTGTTGCTACATGAAATTCAGGGTTTAAAACTGGGTATTGAAGAACTTAGTATTCCTGTGGGAGAATGAAAGAAAAGAGAAATAATTTTAATGCTTTTATTAACACGAAGTGTTGCTCATGCACAAAATAAGATCTCTGTGTCATTTAGAAAATCACAGATTTTTAGTGGTAAAACAATATGGCTTTAAAGATGCAAGATAAGAAGATGCGGCTTTGCTGTAGCACTTGAGGGTTTTTCCTTCAGCTTTTGAGGTCACTTGTGCAAAGAAGGGAACACTTTTTCACTAACGTATACACAAGCCACTGTGCCTGCTTATTTGCAGACTGAAAAGTATGTCTTTGGCTGGCCTGCGTTCACTTTTCAAGCAACTGATCTGAAGACCCAGAATTTCTTGAAGTTTGTATGAAAATAAACAGACATGAAGATGGTGGCAATGCATGGAGTGTCTTTCTGTGGGAAATATGAAGTATTTCCAACCCAGATGTGTCTGTGCTTTTGCCGGTCATGTCTCTAAAAAAGCATTCTCAAGCATCCACATATACCTATTTGTTTTGGCTGTTTCATCAGTGCTCTGTAATAAACAGTATCTCCCAGGAGCTGAGTTCCCACGATAGGTAGATCCTGTTTATGGCCTTTAAGCCGCTGCAGGCCCCTGTTCCTGTCAGTCTCATATTCTCACAGTATGGGTGATCTCCAGATATCAAGACTTTTTTTTTTTTTTTTTCATGTGTTTAATTATAAACAATAGAGTTTGAAAACATTTAGCTTGAATGACTTCCGACTAATGTAAACTGTTAGTTAAAGCTTTTGCTAGTCTACTGATATTCACATTCCTTTCAAGTGAGAAAAAAATATTTTAGTGAGTAAAAGCACATGTATTACATAGATAGTGGTTTAAGATACTTTTGAATACTGAATTAATAATTATACTTTACTTAACTTTGAGTGAATTCGAGGAGCACTAAGAACAATATTTATTTAATTTTAGTGAAGTGAGTTTTAGTATTCCAGGCAGACTGTCAGTTAAGTTTCTTGAAGCATCTTATGACAGTATTTTTATTTGTGCATTGTTTGGAAAAAAATCCCACATCATTATGTACTAAGAAATAATAGACATCCTCTCAATGCCTGAATGCTTCAAAGTGTAATAAAGTAATCAGTCAAAGGTCTGAAGATATAAAATTACTTGATCAAAAGTGTAAAACTTGAGGTTGTAACTCAGAGGTGCTTTTTTTTCACTGTCCCCTTTAACAATTTGGAAACCTGCCTTAGTTTAAATTCTTTGTTATTTCATCTATGCATTTCTGGCGTGCTTTCTTCTTCCATTGAATCTAGGTAACTTCAATAGAAGTGGTATCACCCCTCTGGGCCAGATACCGTTTCTGGGTTTATGTGACTGCCCAATCTACACCTAGGAGACTGATGGAGTCCTGCTGGTCATAGGTCATAGAATCATAGAATCATTATGGTTGGAAGAGACCTCAAAGATCATCAAGTCCAACCATATACCCAATGCCACCATGCCCGCTAAACCCACAAAACCATGTCTCGAAGTGCCACATCTAAATGTTTTTTGAACACCTCCAGGGATGGTGACTCCACCACCTCCCTGGGGAGCCCATTCCAATGCTTAACGACTCTGACAGTGAAGAAGTTCTTTCTAATGTCGAGCCTGAACCTCCCCTGGTGCAACTTGAGACCATTTCCTCTTGTCCTATCGCTAGTTACCAGGGAGAAGAGACCAACCCCTGCCTCACTACAGCCTCCTTTCAGGTAGTTGTAGAGGGTGATAAGGTCTCCCCTCAGCCTCCTTTTCTCCAGACTAAACAACTCCAGCTCCCTCAACCGCTCCTCGTAAGGCTTTTTCTCCAGATTCTTCACCAGCTTTGTTGCTCTTCTCTGGACACGCTCCAGTAGCTCAATGTCCTTCTTGTAGTGAGGGGCCCAAAACTGAACACAGTATTCAAGGTGCGACCTCACCAGCGTGGAGTACAAAGGGATGATCACTTCCCTAGTCCTGCTGGCCACACTGTTTCTGATACAAGCCAGGATGCTGTTGGCCTTCTTGGCCACCTGGATGCACTGCCGGCTCATGTTCAGATGGCTGTCGACCAAC
>NW_009595574.1:0-206 GCF_000690535.1 Cariama cristata
GCTTGCCACCTTGTATTGCTTTTTCTTTTTTTTTAAAAAAAAAAACAAACAAAAAACTCAAAACAATTTTAAAACAAAGTTGGTTTTTGGGTTGGTTTTTGTTGTTGTGTGTTTTTTTTTTTTTCTTTTTAAGGTGGGCTGGCTCCGTGTTGGCCAACCTAAAGTTCTACATGAGTTTCTTTTCTGTTTATTATTATTAATTTTTT
>NW_009595574.1:249-3182 GCF_000690535.1 Cariama cristata
TTTTTTAAGTTTAAAAGATCCAACTCGCCACCAACTCAGTTCTTCATATGAAGCTTGCTCTTCTTTGAAACCTGCCATCCACATTATATATATATATATATTTTTAAGTTCATGAGGTTTTTTTTTTCTTTTGAGCTTGCTGTGTCCAAAAAAGTCAGATTTTTTTTTTGCCATCCTGAGTTCTTCATATGAGATTTGAGCTTTGCAAAAAGAAAAAAATAAAAAAAATACAAAAAATGACAAAAGAAAAACAAAAAAATACAAAAACAATGTGAAATTTTTAGACTCCAGCTTGCTGAGTTCCATCAGTTTTTAGCGTTGTTGTGCAAAACTAGAGATATGCCTAGATCAACCTGCCAAAATCAAGCCTGCATCAACCTTCAGTGTGTTCATGTGAGTTTTGGCCTTAATCTGCCAAACGTGAGACTTTAGTCTGCCATTAGAATCCCATACTCATCTCATGCATTACGCTTGCTATTTTGTCTTAGCAACAATGAACTATAACTGTTTCGAAAGACTATGAAAAAGAGACATTATATTAATAAAAAACCCTGCATGCTGGTCATGTACGGTATAATTATTTTTTTTTTTCTTTTGCTTGGAAATGGACTTTTGGAGACTATTATGGCATGGCATTCATCCTTTTGTTTTATTGCCTCATCACTTTTTTGGGTTGAAAGCAAAAAAGTGCAACCTTTGATCTTCCTCCTCCTCTTCCTCCCCATTAAAGTTTGCATCTGCTCTAAAACTGCTTTGAGTTACTCAAAACTTCAGACTTCCTTTTAAATGCACTGAAGCATTCCCTCTCAAAAAACCTGCCAGAATGGATTTTGATTACCAATGTGGCAAAAAAAAAAAATATTTAAAAAAAAAAACCACAAAAAGAACTTTGGAAAGATGTTCAAAACCAAAATTTGCATCCCACTTGGGGGGGACATTGAAACCATGCTGTTGCCTAAAACAGTCTAAAAATTAATTTTAAGTGATCTGCCCCATTTTTTTTTTTCCTTTTGCATTTGGTCATTGTCAAATGTGGAATGCTCTGGGTTCCTAGTATATAATTTAAATCTAGTTTCTGTCATCTGTTAGCCCAGTTAAAATGTATGCTACAGATAAAGGAATGTTATAGATAAATTCGAAAGAGTTAGGTCTGTTTAGATGTAGATTTTTTTTTTTAAAGATTGATGCACTAAATTGTTTACTGTCGTGATGTAAAGGGGGGTAGAATTTGCAACGGGACTGTTTTAAAAAGTAGTTTATGCAGCATGTGCTTGCAACTTAAATATAAGTTGGGTATATGTAGTCCTTGCTATACCACTGACTGTATTTGAAAACCAAAGTATTAAAAGGGGGAGGCACCCCTGTTTATATCTATAGGGGTATTTTACATTAAAAATGTATGGGTTGTTTTTTTTTTTTTTTCAAAATTGAAGTATTTGGGACTGAATTGCACTAAGATATAACCTGCAAGCATATAATACAAAAACAACAAAAAAAATTACGAACCTGTTTAGAACGCTAATACAATTTATGCAGTTATAAAGATGGCATTACTGCACAGTTTTAAAATGATGCAGATTTTTTTACAGTTGTATTGTGGTGCAGAACTGGATTTTCTGTAACTTCAAAAATTCCACAGTTTTAAAGGCAATAATCAGTAAATTTTATTTTCAGGGACTGATATCCTGTCTTTTAAAAAAAAAAAAAATGGAAAGTAAATCTTACCACAATAAATATAAAAAAATCTTGTCAGTTACTTTTTCTTTTACATATTTTGCTGTGCAAAATTGTTTTATATCTTGAGTTACTAACTAACCACGTGTGATGTTCCTATGTGCTTTTCTTTCATTTTCGACTCTATGGTTATATCAAAAGAGAGAATAATCTACAATAATAAACTGCATTTTTTTGATTCCGTACTCAGTTTCTTAGTCTGTAGTTTAAAGTTCAATAACTCTGAGAGCAGTACTTCAGCGTACTGCCTGGCGAAGGGGTGATGCTGATACAAGAGCTGGACTCGATAATGTTCAGGAGGGGAGAAAGAAAAGGATAGCTTCGTGTAAAGTGGAAAATTGTCACCCGCTAGAAATCAAGTTATCTTTCAGGTAGATTAAAAACGTGAGCTTTCAGGTGGTGCTTCTGACTTCTCAGTATCGCAGTGAGCTCAGTTTCAGTGACTCAGATCATCCCACTAGGTTTTAGGAGATCTCAAAGGGGAGGTCTGCTTAAAAACCTGATGACATGATATGGCCCTATATTTTGATTGTTTTATGATGGAGTGAAGTGAAAGGGAAGACTTCACATCCTCTTATAATCTGATCCCAGCTGAGCATGCCTGTCTCTAGTAAGAGATGACACCGCATCAGGCTTGGCTTGTCACAGAGCCACTTAACGCTAGATCGAAAGATTTCTTGCCATTTGGGTCCATACTGCCTCCTTTTTTTCTTTTCTTTGCTTTTGCCCCCCCTTCTTTCATTTGGCCTGTGGTTTCCGTCCCCCCATCCCCCCCTCCCTTTTTTTTTTTCTTTTTGCTACAGGCCTTACAAAGCCCAGCGAGAACTGGGGAGCAGAAAAAAAAATTCAAAGGACTTCTCCAACTTTGGAGAGTTATTTCTTCTAAATAATCAATCCCAAAGGTTAATGTGCTAGAAATGTTCAGGTCTCTGAGCCCCTCTTCACTGCAGTTCTCCATGTCAAAGGGCATTTTGACTTCGAAAGGCTCCTCAAACCCTCCACCCAGTTCTTAAAGCCACCTTCCCCGAGAGTCTCCAGTGTCCGTTTGCAGAGTCCTCTCCCACTCTTTGAATGGGATTATCTGCCCAGTTTATTTGAGAAGTGGAGGCATCTCCAAAGGATGCTCCAGCCCCTCCAGGACAGGGGTTTTATCTCCAGACCCAGGCTCATAAACCCAGCGCCTTTTTTTTCCTTTATTC
>NW_009595574.1:3198-4753 GCF_000690535.1 Cariama cristata
GCGGTTGATGCAACTTCTTCCCAGCTGTAAGGTCATCCCTCCCGGGCGCTGGTGGCACTGAAAGGAGAGGACCTGTTGCCGTTCCTCTGCCTGGCTGGTCTAGCTCACAGCTTAGACCCCATCCTGCCCTGTGTGCCCCCCCTGCGGCGCCTGCACCCAGGAGAGCCTGCACCAGTGGGCACTGGGTACTGCTGGAGGTCAGCCTGCTCCTGCTGAGGTCCCTCCGGAGGGGATGGACACCCGGCCCCGCCGTGGGTGACAGCAGGCGTTGGTGGCCGTGGTCCCTGATGCCGATGCTGCGCCTCGCCCCTCCCCATCACCGGGGCACCAACCTGCCCTTTGGCATCTGACCTGCTGTTGCACCAGGGTTTGAGTAATGGTTCAAGCTCCAGATTCTGGTTAATTTGAGTTCCATTTTCTGGTTAATGTGTAATCTGTGGGTAAACTGGTTGCTATTGGCCGAGCAGAGAATTATCTCCTCTCATAAAGACAGGGCTGCTTTTGATTTCGTCTCCCATCTCCCCTTCCCTGGCTGAGCCTTTACTGATGTCCAAGTTTTTTCGCAGGGGGTCACTTAGAGGGTTTACTGCTGCCCTTGCCGAGAGCTCCCGAAGGAGCCCTGCCTTAAGGAAGGGAAGGGACAAGGCCTCTCCTCTGATGTCCAGGTTTTTTCGCAGGGGGTCACTTAGAGGCTTTACTGCTGCCTTTGCCGAGAGCTCCCGAAGGAGCCCTGCCCTAAGGAAGGGAAGGGACAAGGCCTCTCCTCGGCAGAGCCCCTGCCGAAGCGGTGCTGCAGCCCCCGAGGGAGTGCGGAGCCCCAAGCCCCAAGAGCGGCACCCACTTCTGGTCCAGCCTCATCCCTGCGGTTTTTTCGCAGGGGGTCACTTAGAGGCTTTACTGCTGCCTTTGCCGAGAGCTCCCGAAGGAGCCCTGCCCTAAGGAAGGGAAGGGACAAGGCCTCTCCTCGGCAGAGCCCCTGCCGAAGCGGTGCTGCAGCCCCCGAGGGAGTGCGGAGCCCCAAGCCCCAAGAGCGGCACCCACTTCTGGTCCAGCCTCATCCCTGCGTCCCCTCTGCCGCTCCGGATTTCCTCGCAGGTGAAGTTAGGAGCAAGCACTAGGATTTTAAAAGTAGTGTGAATCGACTGAGCAGTGCAGAGCGAGGGGAGCACTGCTGCCTCCCTGACGTATCTTGTTTCTCGGAGGAAAAAAAAACCCACACTATTTGAACAGCAATAAGAGAAATCCTTCCTAGAAGTAGACTGAGGGCAAAAGGGAAAATTCCCATCACACACCCAACCTGAGAGGGAAAAAAAAAGCTCTCTCCCAGTTTGGCATCCTTACGACACATTGCAATCTTGCTTTGCAAACAAACAAACAAAAAAATGCAGGCTTCCTTAGGCTGCACTTGAATTTCAGCCTGAAACACACCAACTGCCCAACTGAAAGGGGAAAAAAAATAGATGTACTTTTAATGTTCACTAAAGCCAAGCGGGTATTGGGGTTCTCTGTCTGAATCATTGCAGGGGAGCGCCCACCTTTGCCGCAGGACTGCTTG
>NW_009595574.1:4772-7492 GCF_000690535.1 Cariama cristata
TGAATAACCTACATTCATTAATCACCCCTTGCTTGACTCTGGCCTCGATCCTGCTCCCGTTGAGCTTGGAGGTACAATCCCCGGGGATTTCAAAGGGGAGCAGGATCCCGCTGTTCTCCCGCAGGTACCTCTCCGGCTAAAGCAGGGGGAATGCTGCCCGAGCCGGGCAATCGTGTGTCAAAAGGCGTGCGTGGTCTTCATCTCGCCATCACTAACAACATCCTATTTCTCCCATAGTCCTATAGTGCTTTCCCATTTATTAACTACATTACAAAGAACTTTCATGTGACCGGTGCCGGGAGATACGTGCATGGAGAGCGGCCCTTTGCTGGCTGGGAAATGGTGCACACTGCGGCTCAGCCCCCTCCTCCCTCGCCATCCCACCTTACCCTTAAGCCTTTTTTACTTTCCCCCCCTAAAATGAAACATAACCCTCTGCCCGACCTCCGGGCTTCTGCTGAGCAGAGTCCAAGAGTATTTTTGTGTTTGTGCTGCAGCGTTTTCCCTGCTCGAGAAATGTCAGCCCGGACCGCATCCTAAAAAAAAAAGAGGGGAGAAGGGAGGGAAATATCCCGGTCACACCAATGTATATTTATTTCTTGCACAATTTCTCACCACCACTGGGCAGGCACTCTGCGAGAAGCATCCGTTCGCAAACAGAGCGGTGAGAGCTTCCATTTATTAGAAAGTCGTCTTCATCGTTTT
Source organism: Cariama cristata (assembly GCF_000690535.1). Taxonomy (NCBI): domain Eukaryota; kingdom Metazoa; phylum Chordata; class Aves; order Cariamiformes; family Cariamidae; genus Cariama; species Cariama cristata. Next base: position 5,478 of record NW_009595574.1, read on the forward strand.
AAAACAAAAAATGCTTGCGCTGAATCAAAATGCCACTTGAAAACTACCCCCACGCGAAACATGGCAGCAAATTTTTAGTTTAAAAAATGAACTTTCCCAGCTCTTTTTTTCCTTTCCCTTCCGAAAGCTTTTGCGCAGCTGTTTCCTCCCCCTCCCTCTGTGTAGCGTGTAGGAAGTTCTTGATCTAGAATCATTCATAATTTTAATACCAATTTCTATTTGACATAATATACTAATATCAGATAGAGAGTGTAGCTGCTTCCTGGATTTAGGGAGGAAATGATGCATATATCAGAATTATCTGCTCAGATGCCAGAACTACATTGGTGTCGTTTCAGCATGTGCTGCATTGAAAGGAAATCCTCTATATTTATTACTCCGATCATCAGAGGAGCTAAATGGACCCACTGTTTCTGACACCTGTTCAGATAGCTGAATTTAAAATTTCACGCGGGGCGAAAAATATAATCCTACATACTTCAATGTTAGGAATTAAGATTTTTTAATAAACTTTCTTCCCACCCTCTTTCCAAATCGCTGTGTTGTGAGCGGCTGCCATGAGGCTTGGGCATTCCAGGGGTAGCTATGGAGAGTGGGATAGATTTTGTTTGCTCAGCCAGGACAAAAAGCAATCCTCCTTGTGCACACACACACACACACACACACACTTGAGCTGTCTGTAGTCAAATGCTTCAGATATCTGTTTTAAGTGCAGGTCTCGGTATGAATAACACGAGGTAGTACACCCCAAGACGTGGCAGAGGTGAGCAGCTGTTGAGAGAATCAGTCTTTTTGGGAGGGAGCTGAGCACTCAAGCACTTCACGTTTTTAAGGCTCCTCTAATGAATTTTGCGGGCAGAGCAGATACAAATCAATAGATTAAAATACTGTACACTCTGCCGCATCTAATTCTTGACTGCCTGAAATTGTGGGGGAGGACCGAGAATAACATTTGTCACTCTCTGAGGGCTGAGTGCATTCAGATTTGTGAGCTGTAAGCCAACACGATGCAAAAATAGTCCAGGATGTGACTTAATTTTTCAAGCGAAAAGCAAAAGGCCAGGGATCGGCGAGGCTGTAGCTGGGTGTAATGGCAGATAGGCAGCTCCAGCCCCAACTATCTACCACCGTATTGGGTTGACCTAGCACAGTGTGATAATGTCTCAGTGCCCTCGATGCAAGCTGCCCGTATCTTATCGCTCTCTGAAATGATAATTTAATTTTGCTGTTGCTGTACCCACTTTTTTTTCCCCCCCGAAGTCTAGCTTTTAAACCCAAGCCACTTCCGACGCAGCAGTGAAGTGTGCAGGCCTGTAGTTGTGGTGCAGTGAGTTACGGGGATGGAGATTGCCCTGCCTCTCTCCATGCTTGGTTCAAAGCCCTGTGGACTTTGTGACATGATTTCCTTTGCTCTTTTCATTTTATTTTATTATTTTTTATTCCGTCTGTATGAGACGTCTGCATGGAGGGAATCAAAGCCAGAGCAGAAGTTTGCTAGAAGTGGTGTTTCTGCACCACTCAGAAAAAAAAAATACCCAGCAAATAACAAATCGAGCAGTGTCTTCAAGTTTCCAGCGGGGGTAGGGAGTGGAGTGTCCCTGGTTGCTGCTCTCAATTGTTAATTCATAAAGAAGCACAGTTCTGAAAAATGCTCTCAGCAGCTTGTCCCCCGTTAAGCAGAAATGTCAATGACTGCATACGGAGGCGTTAAGGCTCAACACCCTATTTCAGCGGGAGCTCTGGCATCTCCCTGCCCCTCGTCCCTTGGTTTCCAGTGCTAAACTCGAGTGTCCCCGAGCGTGGCGGGGTGTCAGGGGGAGCGGGGTGCCCAGGACGGCGGGGACCCCCACATCTCCCTCCTCGCTGCCCGCCTGGCACCTGGCACGGAATTTTAAACCCCTGCTTCCAGCAGCCTGAAAATAACCCGGGCCGGGGCCGGGGGTGTCTATATAACGGTGTAAACCCTCCCTCTTCCAACGACGAGCTCTCCATCAGCACCCGTGGGGCGCTGGGCG
>NW_009595575.1:0-284 GCF_000690535.1 Cariama cristata
TTCTCTTCGTGGAGGCCTGGAAGCTGTGGGGTGTTGGAAAGGATCCCCCAGCCGGGGTCTTGCAGGGATTGGTGCCGGCAGAGCCAGAGCTGCCTGCAATCTGTCCTCTCCTCCTTGGGCATCAGCCGCCTCCTGCTTTGCTTAGTGCGAGGAAGAGGAGGGTCAGAGCTGTCCTCCATCTGCCCTGGGACAGTGACGTCCCCCCCAGGCCAGGCTGGTTCCTGGGGTACCCCACACCAACATTGGGGACCGAGGATGGGTGTCCCCACCCTGGCTGGCAGCAG
>NW_009595576.1:0-252 GCF_000690535.1 Cariama cristata
CAGAGAGAAGGGATTAATCCCCTCAGCTCAGCACCTGGGAGGCTGCAGCTGGACCAGTGTCCAGTTTGGGAGAGAGAAGGACAAGCTGGAGATGCTTGGAGATCCTCAATGTCCTTGGAGATGCTCAACAGTCAACGGGACAGAGCCCTGAGCATCCTGATGGGACTATGGAGTTAGCTGGGCTTTGAGCAGGGCTTTGGACTGGGGACCTCCAGAGACAGCCCCGCCCCCCCCCCCCCCCCCAAACCCCCC
>NW_009595577.1:0-11324 GCF_000690535.1 Cariama cristata
AAGGGAAATAAGTATGCCACTACAAACCATAAAATAAATAGTCTCAAGGTCAATACATTACACAACCTCTCATACTAAGAGCACTTCAAAACACTAAGAGCAGCCTTTGTCAAGAGTCTGATATTCTCTGACCTGGTTCTTTTAGATATTCCATGTGCAGAGGATGTAATATTTAGTATCAAATTTACTTATTTCAAGACAGTTGATGTTATATGGGATGTCCGATTTAGTGGGATGATATAAGATATGTTGAAATCAGAATTGAGTTATGCTTGGCAAAACATATAGCCATTGCAACACACAGTTCAGTCACAATACCCACGTGATTCCCATTACTGGTCTCTACCACGCTCACCGTCACGACACTTGGCGTCGCCAGGAAGGAATATGTGGGCTGACGCCAGCTCAAGCTCATTGCTCTCTTAGAGATACTTTTGTTAAGTTTTTGTGCTCTCATGTTAAGCAGCACCACGTATTCACTCCCCCTTCTCTTCCACGCTCGTCTGGTGAACTCAAGGAGACATTCAGACTCCTTTAAATAACTCCGGGAGAAACATTTGCACCACCTGTTGATCCACTGCTGATAGCTGTTTAGGGAAAACAAAGGGCACCCTTCCGTTCCTCAGTCCCCTTTCTGTTGAGATAGGATCAGCCTCTTTGAACAGCTGTGGGCAGGCACAGCCTGCATAATTCTCTGAGTCTCTCGGGCTCCTCTCCCTTGGCCATCTCCTCTGAGCATTCGACCATTGCAGAGGTATCAACGTTTAAGGCTGGGCTGGCAATTAAAGTGGATGACAGATGCTATTAATGCCTTCCTTCCCCAGAAGGGGAAAGAAAGAGAAACTTAGGGGCTGGAAATTTAAAACAACTTCAATAGAACAATAACAATGAAAAAGAGTATAATAACATTAATAATATAATAGAAATAACAATTATATATATACAAAACCAATACTGAGCTTCCCAGCGATGACCACGGAATTACAGCTGCAGTGGCTCCCACTGCTAACGTGGCAGGGCGGGCACTGGGATGTCCTGGACTGGATTCAGCCACAGACAGGAACCGGATTCAGGAATACACAGATTGGGATTGGAGGCAGGAGAGCAAGCAGAGTCCCACAGCAATCCCGGCCATGAAGGAAAAACCGAGACCTATGATCCTTTAGCTTTATACTAAGTATGACGTGTATGGGATGGAATACTTAATCGGTCAATTTTTGGTCACCTATCCCATCTGCTCCTTCCTGCAGGTGCAACCCTTTTACACCTTTTCACTTGTGGACCAGAAGAGAGCCAGCAGTGACCTTCATTCCCACAGGGATAAGTGTGAATGTGGTCCTTTCTGTATACCAATCCTACCGTTATCTTGATAACAACTATAAACGTCAAGTTATCAATATTGAAAGCAGGCACTGTCTGAAAAACATGTAGTCAGCTTGAGAAAGTCTAGTTACTTAGAAGAAACTTAATTGAAGGAAAATCTACTAAAAGGAGAATTGGTCCTGTTTTTGCTAAAACCAGGACAAAGGGTTTATTGGTCAGTCACAGTCTTGGATCCTTTTCTTGAGTGAAGAAAGTATAGCAGGCTCTATAGAGAAATTAAAATATTTATTCTGGGTTTACAGTGGTTATATTGCTTCTAAATTAGCAGAAACAGTTGCTTCCTGTTAATGGAGAGAGACTTCTGAGTCAAATATGCATACAAATTTCATCAGACTTCAGTTTGACATGCTTTTTTAAGGAATACCAGTGTAAATAATCTATCGTGACAAATTTATGGAGGGATGTTTTCTGTGGAGCTATAGAAACAGTGAAATTATCATTGGAACCAAAATAATGCACAGTGAAGTAAGATGTATTCTGTGAAGAATAATTAGGGCTGAGACCTAAATTTGTTAACCTGTGAAAGTAGTAGTGGGTTTTTCTGAATAGGTAAATACTGTGCCTTATTTGTCAAAACCTGCAAAGCCAAAAAGTATCTAATTATTATTCCTTTGAGATCCTGCCCATTTTTTTTAGATATCTATTTTCTGTATGGAATGGCAACAGATGTCATTATCTTCCGTAAACATTTGTACCATCTCTCCTCTATCAAATGTTGCTAGTGTATGTATTTTCTTTCAGTTCATAAGGACTATTCCTCCTCTGCCTAATGTTTCTCTTTCTCTTGTATTACCTACAAGGTTGGAATCACAATTACATTCTTTCACAAGTGTCCATTGAATTCTTAATCTACAGTATTCAGAATTTTTTTGAAGGTCGAAGAGTCCATGGGAATATTTTTATTAATATATTAATGAGTTTTTTGTAACAAACTTCCATTTAAAAATCATCTCTCTCCTTACTCTATGCTACAGCAGAATATCTGGTTTGAAATAATGTGCCTCCGATTGTTCCCACATGGACAAATGGTGAAGAAAATTGTGAACTATGCCTAAAATACAAAAGGTGAGAAAATTGCATATGGATAAAGCTTATGACTATAGAACTGGAAAATACACCATGCAGATTAACCACCCCATCCCACTGGAACTTCCGTTGCTAAAAAATTCTGGTATCTTCTAGGCAAGTAAAAATATCTCATTTGTGATGCACTGAAACAGCAAGGTTTTTGTTGGTTTGGGTTTTTTTTTTGGTTTTGTGTTTTTTGTTTGTTTGTTTTTTTTTCTTTTGAGGGCATGAAATTCATCTTTTTATTCCTGTTAAGCACAGAGCTCTGCTAGTTTGGAGAGCAAAACAGATGCAAGCTTGTTTTCTGATTTTTAGAAAGAATAGCTCCCCTGCTGTCATTTCCAAGTTAAAGACTAATTGGATTTACAGAGATATTTGCAGGAGAATGAACACAAAATGTAGGGATCTGATCCTGAGAAACACTGAAAACTTGTAGTGCCAGTGAAACCGATGCCAATAACAGGGGATTTGCTTATTAATTTTTTTCCCCTTTGGGCCCAATTTAATCTTCCCTATAATGGGGCCTATGCTGAGACAAAAAAATAAAAGTTCAAACATAATCTGTTAAATATTGGCAATTTCAAGGCAGGTTACATACTTTGCCTTGCAAGCATATGGACTTTTTTTTTTCTTCCCAAAACAAGAGGAATTGTTCTATACCCTGCAAACCGTTCTTTTATCCTCTATGAATTAGGATTGAGATATTGCATCATTACAAAATAGAAACTATCAGATTGTGTTATATTTCTGGCAAAAAGAATTTTCAACCTTTTTTTTTTTTCTTCTGTTCCTAGTAGAAAGCTACTCTTTGAGGTGGTGTTGATATTGCTATAGTCTTAAACACTTTTCAGGAAACTGAAAATCAAAACCTTGAATGCACCAAGGCAATTCAGAGGAGATGTATTGCATAGGTTAATTATCATATAACGTTGGAAGGGACCATTAGATAATCTAATCTAATCTGACCTACAGCATACTAAAATGTATGTATTTCCTGTAGTTACATATTGTGTCTTTGCTGAAGTGAACCTTCCCCAAAACACATCTTTCGGAAAGGTCTCTGCCTCAAATCCTGGTGTAGGCCTTTGCTAGTTTGCCTCAGTGGTTAACATCTTGTTAACACCTTGGAAATTACTTCCAGTCTTGTCTAGCATATAGACAGTGGGTTTTTTGTTATGTTTCTCTACCTACCTAAGGATGTTTTCAGAATTAGCATTTTCTCTACAAGTATTTTTCATCTTCAACAGAATAATCAAGATATGTTTCAACTTCTTTGGACAAATAACCTAAGCTCTTTTAAATGTCTTACTAAAATACGACTTTTGCAACATAAATTATTCAGCTTTTCTGTACTTTCTCCTATATTTCAACATCCTATCAGAACTGTATGTTTTATTCACATAATTGTGAAATTCATAATATTCATACAAAATAGGGCTGGGAAGATACTAAGCAAAATCATCCAGTTCATCCACTACTCCAGGGCAGGATAGCTGTATATGTTCTTGATTCAGGTTTATCTAGCTTGTTCTTAAAAACTTCCACCACTGGAGAGTCTATAACCTATCTAGGTAATCTATTCCAACACTTAACTATCTTTACCACTAGAAAGTAAATCTTCTAACTAAATTAGGGCACAGTACTCCAGATAAGACCTTCCTAACGCTCAACAGAGCATAAACATTACTTCACAGTCTTGTTACTGCTTACAGTACCATATTTGATTTTTACAACAGCACAGCCCTTCACTCATTTTCAGCTTAAAATTCATGGTAGGTTCTGAAGCTCTTTTCTGTAAAATGAATATCCAGCCAGTAGTTTCCCTTGTATTTGTTCAGATGGCTATCCTAATATTGTTCTCTCCAGCCTTGTATAAAGAGGTAAAATTACTCCATTCATATTCACTACCGCCTCTTTTGTACATTTCTAGGACTCGTCAGCTCCTTTATGTTACAACACAGCACTAAAACTGAGTTAGTTTCTTTGCCTTATGACTTCTCAATTCTCCCCGGTGATTCAGCTTTTCAGGAATGTATGTAAACTTTCAATAAGGCATTTATTATTCCTAGGCTTGCAATCCAGTATTCTGTAGTGGAGAGCTGTCAAAGCTAGTCAATGGTTATGTGTCTTAAATTCTGCCCCTCTGTAGCATTTAGGTGCATTATTCAGAATTATCGTGTATGTGCCTTGCTCAGACTTATCACATACTCAGATTTCCCATGTTTGTGTGCCTTACTGAGAGCTTAAAATCTTTGTCTGATGATAGGTGTCTTTCTTTAAAAAATCAGAGAGGGATTGTATTTAGCAAGATATTTACATACACACATAGTGTAGATTTTTTTATACTGACAGAGCAATATAATTGGGAATGAGTTATGAGTTAGAATTTTGGGAACATTAAAAAAAATTGAGGTCTGATGGTACAAATAAATTGACATGGAGAATCTACTCTGACTTCTTCATAAGGTAATTTTTTATGTCAGGTGCCAAATTAACCACTGGAAAGAATCATATCTGGTTTCCGTATAATATAGCATGGTTCCTTGAAGAGTATCATGTAAGTGGGTCAACCCTGCCACCCTCCTGCAATTTAACATAGAACTATTTTAAATCAGGTAAATTAATCTGCAAGTATATTCAAAAATCCGTTGATAAACTAGTTGAATTGCCATTTATCATATACTTTGCATATTTAGTGCACATTTTATTTACTAGACATAATTTAGAAATAATGTTTTCGAGAGGCATTGGATGTCCTAAGACATGATGGACATGGTGCATCTAAAAATTGAGCAACCTGTCAGATGGAAATAGCAAGAATACGGCAAATATGCACATAGTAGAAGATAATGTTGGACCATGAAGTCATGAATAGACTCAGATCCTGCTAAATTGCAGGAATAATAAAATACTGATTGGTAACAAAAACTGGTATTTTGGAAAGGTTAACTTTGAGAAACTAAAAAAATTAATGAGGCCAACAACTTGAATTAAAGATAGAATGCAGGGGAGGCATGGATTAGTTTTATTCAAAAGTACAAATACTATCTGGGAATTTAATTCCTGATTAGAGAGGGGAAAATGGTCAGGAAGGATTTCCTTGGATCAGTAATCCCCTTCCATAAACAGGATATTTAAAGTGAGAAAAGAAACCAAGAATGATAGAAATAAAATTGGTTAATAGGTATATTCTGTGTGTTAAAGATTAGGCAGTATAGAAAAAGTAGAGCATGAAATAGATTTAATTTAGACTTTACACAGAAAATTAAAATGAATAACAAAAAGTGGGTTTTTTTACCCACAAAGACAAATGTACTCTTACAGACTTGTTGGTGTTACACATTGAAGGCAAATATTCTGCTTCAATTTAGCTTAAAAACTGATAAGAAGTTAATGGCACAGTAACTAATGAAAATTATAGGAGAAAAAAAAAATTGTAACATTAGATTCCAGGGTGCAAGCAAAACTTTTATTGCTTACTATGAAAAAAATTAGGGACCCTTAAGCCTTTCATACTGAAGTAATTAATGCATGGAACTTCGAGCAGAATGGAAACTACCATTAATAAATATAAACATAAGCTTTTGTAAATGCAGTATTCTACATTCACCTAAAGGCTTGTTTACAGCCTTACAATTATTACAATGGAAATACTTGACATTTCCAAATGATGATGATGATGAATAAAATAATATAATAATACAAAAGTAGTGTGCGCTTTTTTGGTAGTGGGCACTCCTTTTTGGAGGGAACCATTAAGCCGGCAGTGGGAACATGAGCCGGCAGTGTGCCCAGGTGGCCAAGAAGGCCAACAGCATCCTGGCCTGTATCAGAAACAGTGTGGCCAGCAGGACTAGGGAAGTGATCATCCCTTTGTACTCTGCGCTGGTGAGGCCGCACCTCGAATACTGTGTCCAGTTTTGGGCCCCTCACTATAAGAAGGACATTGAGCCGCTGGAGCGTGTTCAGAGAAGGGCAACAAGGCTGGTGAAGGGCCTGGAGAAAAAGCCTTACGAGGAGTGGCTGAGGGAGCTGGGGTTGTTTAGTCTGGAGAAGAGGAGGCTGAGGGGAGACCTGATCACCCTCTACAGCTAACTGAAAGGAGGTTGTAGTGAGGTGGGGATTGGGCTCTTCTCCCCAGTAATTAGCGATAGGACGAGAAGAAATGGTCTCAAGTTGCGCCAGGGGAGGTTCAGGCTCGACATTAGAAAGAACTTCTTTGCTGTTAGAGTTGTTAAGCATTGGAACAGGCTCCCCAGGGAGGTGGTGGAGTCATCGTCCCCAGAGATGTTCAAAAAATGTTTAGATGTGGCACTTCAAGACATGGTTTAGTGGACAGGGTGGCATCAGGTATACGGTTGGACTTGATGATCTTTGAGGTCTCTTCCAACCATAATGATTCTATGATTCTATGATTCTATGATTATGTGTATACATTATCTTCTCTATCATCACCTAAAGGTAATATTGCTCACTATTAGAATATGTGACAACAATGGTGCACTATGTCCTTGCTTCAGAACACCTCATTGGAAGCACCTGCTGTGCATTCTCAAAATCACACAGACTAGACACGTTCATAGAGAAGGGAGTGACTGAGTTTTTCTGAACTCAAAGTATGCCTGAGTCTCAGTGTTTCCTAAGCCTCACACAACTGGCAGCTGGAATAGAACCTTGGGGATGCTTTGCACATCCTTCCTTTCTCTATACCCTCCTCTGAACATCCACTTTTGGTCATATCAGGGACAGGATACTAGACTAGCTGGACCTGTGACTTGACACAGCACTACCTTCTGGTGCTTTTATATATGTCATATGTACAGTAACAACTTGTCAAGAGGGTCAAATTTTTGTTGGTTTTTGTTCCCAGTTTTGTCAAGGAGAAAAATTTTGGTATGCCTGCCTAGCCATCTATCTTAGTGTTACCTATATTCCAGCTGTATGAGACCAGAATTAGTCAGGGATTCTTTCCTTCTAGAAAATTCTGTAGAGTTTTTTGGTTTTCTTCTCTTTTTTTCCTTCTAAAGCTAAAGTTTCTTAAAATACTGGCTTGAGCAGAATCACTCTGAAACTGTCTTTTCTCTTGAGAAACTGGCAGAGATTAAACAATCTTTTGTTCAGGCAGAGTCAGTGTCAGAAAGCTTTGTTTTACTGTAAGGGGAAACTTTGTTGAACATGTAGGTTTTCGCCAGTTTTTGAGTTTGAAAGAACGTTTCTGGAAGTGTAGAATTCTTTTCTTTAGCTCTTAAAAAGAGCCAAAAAGCGATCTTTTCATTATTTGGGTTGTAACTTCAGAAACCTTTTCTCTGAAAAAGCCTTCTCAAATACTCGTAAGTATATATTTTACTGATAATTCTGCCTTTTTTTATCAAAAAATTCTTTGAATGCTTTTGTAATACTTTTAAGTACTTCTGACATGAGTGTTATTCAATGTCACACGTTTTCAGTAGTGAAACCTAAGGTAAGTTCTTCAGTATGTCTTGTCAGATCTACATTAACCATTTCATGTTTCTAGCCCATGCTAAATGATAGCTTATATCCCAGTGGCAGCTGTGGCAAACACATCTATACCTGTGAACAAATATTTCAAGGGAATGAATATGCATTATTATTCTGTATTCTAGTTCACTGTGCTGTGATTTGTTCATGTAGCCATAACCCTAGCTCCAATATTGACATAGACACTAAAATTTATACATCATGAGTTACTCACTGGACTCAAAAAGACTACTCACAGTGAAAAAGCTGAAGGCTCCAATCCTGCAACAAGTTTTCCACTTGATTATAAATCCTCCACTGATAATTCCCACGTGACAAATAGAACTGATGAAAAGTGAGAATTCATCCCTCCCCTCCAAAATTAAAAATCTTCCAGACAACTTTTGAAAAATTAAAAGAAAAATTGACTAATAATAAATTATATCACCTACTAAAAAGTCTGTAATATGAACACTTAATTTGGGGGCAAACAGCTATCTGTCTTAGACCTAAAGGAATAATTTTACGTTGCCTGATTAGTCTAATAGGATAATAGGCATATCACTGATTAGAGAAGACAGTGTTTCTGAAGTAAGGACAAGCAAATCCTACTAGAAAAAAAAAATATTTTTTTTGTTTGTTTTGGCAAAAGAATGGCTGAAAGAAAAAAAAATCTATTTTGTATGTAGGCAGATTTTTAGGCCAGCACATTCAGATTTTAAAATTTGATAGTATTTTCTCAGTAAATTTCATCATCTGTTTAGCCTGTTAAGATTGAATTTCAGAGAATTATTATGAGAAAGAGTGAAGAACTATCTAGTAATTTCTATCAGCAGTGGAACAGGAAAGCTTGGAATTACATCAGTCAGAGAAGTAGTAAGGGAGTGCAAATGCATGTTAGCTAGAGAGAAATATTTCATCATTCCTTTTACCACTTAAAAACTAAAGAAAACAACTTTTGTATAACTTTCAAAAGTGACATAGGTTTAAGAGGAAATGCTTCAAGTCAGTGAGTATTGAAATATGTCCCTGACTTTCTAATCCTTCTTGCTTTGCTGCTGCTAAACTACCCACTTACTGTGAACTCCAGAGTTGATATCCTAGGCTGTGAATTGATAGTGAAAGTGTTAGAAATGTAGAGACAGTTTGATTTAACAAAACAATGAAAGTGAGGCATCCAATGATGCATTTTTCCCCTGATCAGTAAGAATTACAGACAGTTAAAGACTAATTTTAAAAATACATTTATGTAGGCAATACTTCTGGTAAAGTCAATAAGAATGATCATATTACATTATGTTACATAATATTGGCTTTCGAATTCATGTACAGATATTACATTGGATATTACATTATTGGATATGACATTAATTGGCTTTTGAAATCATGTACAGATTTGAAATTATTAAGAAAAGTATGTAACAGTCTACATGTTACATCTTCATTTCTTATGTAAATATTTAATATTATTAACAAAACCAATTGTAACAGAGGACAAGTGGTCTAATTTACATTTAGATCCAGTCTTCAAGAAAGATGAATTTTTAAATTAACTATACTTATGATAGAGCAATGTAATAATACTGTATCCAATTGGTGTCTCACTAATGGTCTCATTAAATTAGTTGCATTCAGAATGTCCAATTTACAGCATTCATAATTTTTCGTCTCACATCTTGTTCAGCAGATATTTGTGAACTTTCTTCTAGTTAAAAGTTATTTTTGTAACTGCTAAAAATAAAATTTAAAAAGTCCTCTTGTGCTTCTTTCAGTATTGTTCTACTTAAAAATTATTTTCTTGCAGAACCATTAAATTAAATAGTTTTCTTTCCCTTTTCATATATGATCATCACTGGTAATAACAAGTGCACAAGCAATGCAACTCAATATACAGTTGTTGTGGTTTAACCCCAGCCAGCAGCTAAGCACCATGCAGCTGCCCACTCACTCACTCCTCCCTCCCCTCCCAGTGGGTTGGGGAGGAGAACTGAAAAAAAAGCAAAAACTTGTGGGCTGAAAGAAGAACAATTTAATAACCAAAGTAAAATATAATACTAACAATAACAAAATACAATAACTGTAATGAAAAGGAATATAAAAAAAGAATAAAACCCAAGAATAGACAAGTGATGCACAATGCAATTGCTCACCACTCGCTGACTGATGCCTGAGCAGCGATCCCCAAGCAGTGATTGCCCCCCCCCAGCCAACTCCCCCCATTTATATACTGGACCTGACGTTCTATGGTATGGAATATCCCTTTGGCTGGTTCAGGTCAGTTGTCCTGGCTGTGCTCTCTCCCAGCTTCTTGTGCCCCTCCTCGCTGGCAGAGCATGGGAAACTGAAAAATCTTTGACTTAGGGTAAGCACCACTTAGCAACAGCTAGAACATCAGTGTGTTATCAACATTATTCTCACACCAAATCCAAAACACAATGTACCAGCTACTAAGCAGAAAATTAACTCTATCGCAGTCAGAGCCAGGACAACAGTGATCACCATTGCAATCTTTACCATTGCCATTTGTTAGTTAACATTATTTTGTGGTTATTCAAACACAAAAAAGGAATTTATTTATAGATCTTAAAATAAACAGCTTGAAGAGGCTTTTCATTCTGATGTGTGTGGATTTGAAAACCAATGGAAATTTTTCTTAGTGAATGACAGTCCTTGTCAGAAGCCCACTGAAGTAACCTGCTGCCAAAAAAGCAACCTTTCTTACTCAAACGTTACAAAGAAATCAGAGAACCAAGGAGCTGTAAAATTGCAGGATGTTGACCCTTGCAGTAGTATATGCCTCTATAGCAATTAAAGTCAGACATGAAGGTTACAGCAGTCCTCAGATTTCTCTAAGTTAATCACAAGCTAGAGCAGACATCCGTGCTTGTGACTGGACTACACAGAGTAGAAAATCTCCAGATCCTGAGATTGTGTCTAGCCATAGTTACATGTACACTGCTCTGGCTTCCCTACCTATGGACTTTACAGTACCAGGGAAGGACCTTCTGCAGCGATTGGCAGAGTCAGTGTTGATTTGATGTATACTGATTCTCTGGGACCCTGGGCTGATACAAGAAGAAAGTTTGGGACTTTCTATACACACTGTGGTAACTCTACAATAAGGATGTATAATAAGCTCCATTAGTTTGAAATGCTAAAGTTGATTTTCAGAGAACATTTTAATTAGCAGACTGTCATCTGGCCATTTGTCAGATAACTTAGGCTACAGAATGATGAGTTGTTCTCATCCAATAGATGCACAGTAACTGCTCCCATTGCCCATATTTGCTGGCCCTTTCTCACCCTGCAATTTTTCCACACTGATCGCAGCAGTGCAGTTCCCTGTCCCATCTCTATGCCCAGTTCTCACCATTTAAGGCTGGGCCGGCTCTTAA
>NW_009595578.1:0-50582 GCF_000690535.1 Cariama cristata
TTCTTCTGGATTGTGGGTTTTTTTTCTTTCTGACGGTGTTGACTTTAATTCATTTGAAGGAAAATTTGGTTGAATGGCTGTTGTGGGGACTGCTGCTGCAGAGGGAACTGAACTCATTCTTAGGCACCCAGAGCAGTTGTGTCTGTGGAGCTGTGAGGATTTTCCATGTCAGGAAGGAGGCTCTCTTCTCCTTACATCCCCACATCCCAGCATCCCCACATCTCTACATCCCTGCATCCCTTCTTCCTCACATCCCAACTTCTCTGCATCTGCACATCTCCACATCCCTTCTTCCCCATATCCCAACATCCCCACATTCCTGTATCCCCACAGCCCCCTTGCCCAGACCTTCCTTCTCTGATGCCACACATCTGCGCAAGGAGAGACTTTCCTTCACTGCTCAGCAGCAGACACTCCCCTCAGTGATTGACTTGGGAGCACCAATTCAATCAGTTCTACCCATGGAATTCAACTGTGACAATAGCAATTGTTGCTTTTACATTACCATTTTTTTTTCTAAAGGATTAAAAGTAGCCACTAAACTAAGAGATAGATTATCTGTAATACAGAATATTCTGTTTCCTTTGCCTTTTATTTGGGGAGGGAGCAGAGGAACAAATCACTTATTCTTGAAATAAAATCATTTTGAAGGAGCAGATGAGAATTTGTGAACTCATGCTGAGATTTTGCTTTGAATCATGGGAAGAGTGACCGGGAACTGGAGCCTCCCCCATCACTGGGGAGTGCCCTCACCCTCTCAATGATAAAATAATTTTCTCTTCAGTGCAGAAAACATTTACCTAGCCTGTCTAAAGCTGAACTTATGTCAGTGAGACTCAGAGGATCCACCCAAGAATACTCTCACAGCTGGACATCAGGACATTTTCCTGGAAGGAGAGATGGATCCAGATCCCCTGAAGCAGAGGAAGGAGTTGTCTCCTAAACTTCACGATAGTAAAATTTTTTTGTTTCATTGTCTTTTAATATCAGTGTTCAAAAAATTAAATATTTCTTTCCAACTTAAAGCAGCTCTCCCATCCTCCTCCATTTTTACTTTTGTTTTTGCTTGAAAAAAAGAGAAAAGCAAATCAAGCATTTAAAAGCAGCCTAGCCCAATTGTTCTCCTGATTGGCAGCTGAATCAAAACCATCCATAAGTTGCAAAACCATTATCTAGACTTTTTAACCCAATACTGAAAGGCGTCAAATGGGGATGTTTGAAAATAGCAGATTCCTTGTTTGTGGGTAAAAACCACACACACACACAAATTCTAACATAGAGAGGGAACGAGTAGGTTAGCTCATGTGGGAAATAGAGAGAAGCGGTCAGATAGAGAGTTACCTCCTTATGTATATGCTGGTATACAAGGGGAAAGGTTAAGACATGCTCCCTGGTGTGACATGTCTTGGTGTGACTAGCAAAATGTAGAGAGTTCCTGTGTCCACTAAGCTGTAATCATGGCCTTGTGTCATGTTGGAGGGAAAAAAATACTAATTTTAGCCAAGAATTTATGAGAAAAAAGTTACCTCTTTCTTAGCAAGTGATGTTCAAACCCCTTTCATACCTCATCCACTCTAAAAATTTCCATTTCTCTTTGCACTCGATACTGACATGAGGAGGGGACCTGGAGTAGGGGGCAGCCTGTCCCTCAGTGTGATGGTCTTTGGCTCTGGGAAAGTGGTGCCAGGTACCACACGCTGCAATGCTGGGTCTGGATGCCTGAGCAAGTCCAGGGGTGAGAAAAGCATTTTACCCTCGCTTCTTGGGAGAAGTGATTTTAAAGGCTCTTGAAAAGAGATTTAGAAAATGGAGAGAAATATCTGCTTAAAAACAGCAAAAATACCCTATAAAAATGGTTCCAATTTTCAGGTGCTCCATTCTCACTCTAAGGACAGGCTTTCAGCGGCAGAGAGGGTATCAAAGAATGATAATTAAAGCCGTGGTCATGCTCTCTGCATTTGGGGTCATTTGGGAACCAAAGTAATTCTGTCTCTCAAAGATGAGCTTCATACATGTGAGTCTACTCAGGTACTTCTGCCCTGGCAGAGCAACCCCTAATGAGCCCTCTTAAATGCCGCAAAGAGGCACAAAGAGACATTCTTGCAAAAAGAGATGGAGCCTGTGATTTCTTAGCAATTCCTAATGATGTAATTCTTTTGCCTTACAGTGCTGTTGCTCCTCAGTTGTTTGGCTGGAGTCGCTTGGGAAACTTCAAGAAACTTTGGAAAACAGCACTATGGAAATTAGAGGTCTCTCTCGTATCGGTGAGGATAAATATATTCACAGCGCAATTAGTTACTGTGGAGTTAAAATGCTGTCCAGGAAATATAAGGGGT
Source organism: Cariama cristata (assembly GCF_000690535.1). NCBI lineage: Eukaryota > Metazoa > Chordata > Aves > Cariamiformes > Cariamidae > Cariama > Cariama cristata. The sequence goes on from NW_009595578.1 coordinate 2,337, forward strand.
GGAGAACAGGGACATTTTGGAACCAGAAAAGAAAGATATTTGGAGATTTTTTTTAATAGAAATCCTATAGAAAACAGGCCACATGGGACAGAGAAAGGATATCCTCATTTTTCATCATTAAAAAGAAACAACACTGTAATTAAAAACAGATTCCAGAATGCTGATCTGTTTATTCGCTATAGATGGACCGAATTAGCAATTGGTTAGGAAACACACACACAGAGGGATAAAAAATAAGGGTCTATAAGACTGTATTTTTTGTTTTAGACTTCCATATCCAAATACAGACATGTTTTTTCATCTAAGGCTGCATGCTCTCTTCTTTGCTGCGGTGAGCTAGTTAGACAGCCCCCTGCCTTAGCTGGGAACGGGTCACGGCCGTGATGGTCTTTGCAGCTTTCTGGGCTTGTTACCACTCCAACTTCTACTTCATTGCACAATTTTCCAAATTCCTTGCTGCTGTTTGCATTACATTTGTACCTTCATTTCCAAGCGGCGGAGGCTGAGCCGGAGGGATGGGTGAGGACAGAGTGGGGGGACCCAGCCTCTGGCAGGGGGTTGCCTCCCATCCTGGCCGGTGGAGCTGCAGAGGCACTTGTTCCCAGCAGTGGCAAGGAAAGCGTTAGCACTCCTCTCCTCCCCGTCCCACTCCTTTTTCCACTAATACCATCTGGCCAAGTGTGTGGGCTGTTGTCCCTGTGGCCTGGCTGAAACCACAGCATCCCACCAGCCAGTTCTGGGCTGCTTCCTGCTGCTGCCCATGTACCCATGTACCAAGCTTTGCTATGAGAGCAGTGGGATAGGAAGGAGCAGAGTTCCCCAGCCCTTCCTCTTGGTGCAATCCCCAGCAGCCAGGTTGGGCAGCTTCCATCTCTCCTGCAGAGATGGATGCTGAGAGGCACACCACCATGGGAAGAGACCATAAGGTTGTAGCATCTTCTGCTTGAGGCACTCCAATAAAAACCTAGAATGAAACCTCATGGACTCTAGTCTCTCTTTCTTTAATTCAATGAAAAATGTCCTGCAAACCTGAATCAAACCCTGCTATCCTGGCAAGTTTGTGCACTCCCTGTCTCAGCAAGCGATTGCAAAATCACTGCGTCCAGTCATGTTCTTGAAAACTGGATGATGCCATGAACTGCAGCATCTTGCACAACCCAGCATATGTCACCACCACTTGCTGTGGGCTTGGCAGCCTGCAGAGAAGAGCTGGTGACACCAGTGGGTGACAACACATTCAGTCACCCAGATCTAACCCGCTGCCTGGGACGGGTGGGCACCTCCAGGGCCGGCGGCCACTGCTCCACACATGCCACTTCCCTCCTGGGGCAGGGAGTCCTTCCATCCCTGCTCCCTGCTGTGGTCCTTTGCACCACCTTTGAGGAACCCTGGGTCCTCCCATGACTCTTTCAGCTTGTTAATTTGGCAGAAGATGTAACTTCTTGCTGGGTGAGTTTGTGCCAGATTAATGCACTGAATCTGCCCACGGAGGTGTCCAGTGAGTGGGAGGACCAGCAGTGGGAGCACACAGCTTAGCAGGGCAGGGTGCTGGGGGGCAGACACCCCATTTTGGCAGCAAGGAACTGCTAGATAAGCTCAGCCTGTCTTTTGGATTGCACCCTGCAATAGCTGGCTCCCCAGCACCTGTATATTTGAAAACCAGACATTCGTGGGCCCTGATGACCTGATCCCATCTTATGTTATTAACAATACTCTGATGCACAAAGGTAGCAGTATGTCTCCACAGTGGCAGCACACCTTGGAGATTTAGGATGAGCATTAAAACCTTCAGCTGTGCCTGTTGAAGTCCCTAACTTAAACTTCTGACCTTTCTGATAAATCTCTGAATGTATGAAAGAAAGGCTTTTCTGCTAACAAAAATAAATGTTCCAGCTTTTTAAGATAAAATGTTCATTCTTGTCCGTGCTGTTATGCTACCTCAGCAAGTTTCAGTAGTTGAGCTAATTGTGATAGCAGTGATTTGTTTGTTCTGAATCAGAGATTTCATTTCAGAAAGTCACCAGCTATGTTTTCTTGCCATTAGTGTCAGAGAACTTGTATAGGTCAGGAAACGCATACAGCCAACAGCCTACTCACTTGGAAAGGCATCCCTAGACAATAAAGTTTTATGAACAGAAATTTAATGGTGTGGATCTTTCCAGTCTTTCCAAAGAGGCTGAGTTTAAGTGACTATCTCTGATTCTGAGTCCTTGTAGTTAGGTATCTGCTGGTAACACAGGCTGCATCCTGCTACACTGCTGTACAACGGTGCCATCTGTAATTAATTGCGCTTCAGCCTCCCCTCATTCGTTTTGTCTTAGCTTTGGGGGATGTTGTCAATTAACAATTAAAAGAATCCTCCTTCCATTAAATTAAAGAGCATTAAAAAAAAAAGACATGCTACCCTCTGACAGCAGCTCAGCAGCCGGAAGGACAGTCTATGGGCCAGACAGAGAAGGAACAGCAGAAATGAATATACATGCATATCCATATGTAGTGGTTGGTTTTCTTGAGCAATTGCCATTTTATCCTGGAGCAACCCTTGAATCATTTGCAGGAGGGTGTCAGATAATGCTTTATTCAAACCCAAGCCAGCTGTATATGCAGTCAGGGAGAACCATATGGTGCCTCGTGCGTGAGGCTGATATTTGCTGGGTTATGAAGATAGCTCTAAAGAAAGACTGTCTGGCTGTCTCGTGGTGTGAACCCCGAGCTGCACTTGGCAGCTGCCCTTTCTGCCTGAGAGATGCACGGATCAAGGGCTACATTGGGTAGGTTGGAAGGCAGGACATTTTCTGAATTATGTAGAAAAACTGCCCCTCTTCAGGTAAGGGACTTTTTCAGTTTCTCCATTCATACTCATTCACTCTCATCAGATAAAGCAAATGTGTATTTTTTTAATGCTTTTGTCTTCCTGGTTATGCATTGCATGAATTCAGTACAATTCCTATCCTTATTACAGGTATACAGTCCTTTTTTATCTGATTCTTTTTTACTATAATGACTAATTGCTAGAACTCAGTCATGAGTTTTGAGACTGGATAACTGGGCCAAGACTCATCCAAATTCCATATTTCTGTCGGGACAGAACTGCCAACATTTCAGCACAAATTGTCATGCGTGTACACTTAGAAATTCACTTTTTCAGTGTTCGAATTTCTTTTACAGTGAGTTTTTTCACCTATGCTCAAGGCCAATAGTGCTTGAAACACTTTCATAAACCCTGCTTTTGAGAGGTTTGTGATGTTCTTTGCACCTCCTTTATTTTGAAGAACTCTCTCCTTGTAAAATATGATTAGAATAGATGCAGCCCTCTCATCCAAGGACTGGATAGCCTTGTATAAATAGCATTTGTCCGGGGAAGTTTTACATGCAGGTTGAGAGCTACCCTGAGCCTGAGGGAGTTTGAGTCTAGACCTCTTGCTGCCCAGGAGAGTGCCCTGACCACCAGGCTTTGGGGCCCTCTGCCCAAAGGACGTCCTCTACCCTTCTGCTGAAGCTGTGCCACGCTGCAGAGCAGAAGCTGTGAATCCAAGGGTCACTGAGCAAATGGGAGCTTTATTTGCTCTTTAGCCCTGTGATGAGGGCCCTCATTTGGAAAAGGCAGATCTTCTTTCCCACCTGTGCTTCTAGGGCTGCTTTGGTACCCATTCCTAGCACTAGCAATGTTAGTGTCAAAACGAACATAGCACTCACCCCTGTATTTGTTCAGGAGATTAGGGCTGGGAATGCCACATAACCTGAACATTCGAACACTCATGGGGATGAGCTTTTCACAAGAGGCAGGCAGAGGGATGATTGCTTGACATAACTAGTAGGAAGAAAATCTGAACACGTACAGGGGCCCAGCAGAGTGGGCATACTCTGGAGCACCTTGCCTGAAAGCTGTGATTAAACTCCTAACTCCATATCAGCTTGTTCATCTCTATCTTTTTTTCCCCGTCTTCACATTCCTGGGCAAAAGCGAGGATGGCATAGTCAAAAGTAATAGGTTATGGGGAATTAGATGAGGAAAATACGGAGTTTGAGTTTAGCTATGTTAAATTAAAGGAGTTGGCAACATAGTCAGAAAGAAACTAGAGAGACCAACAGTAGAGGTTAGATCACTGTGAGAAACAGGAATATTAACTGCTTTGTACCAGGGTGATGGGATCACATAAGATTATTATTTTTCCCCAAAAGATTCATCAAATACTGTAATATAGTTATAATTTTTCAGCAGTTGTGAAGTCCAGGCATCTCAGGCAACTTTCCAAATTCTGCATAATCTTCAACATCTATGGGAAATATACCCTGTTCTTAATTGATTCCTTTTACACCACATTTTTCACGCAGGCTTGGCTGTTGGCCTTTCTTTGCTAAGTGAGGGTTTCAACAAGTAGAGAAGATGAATGACCAAACCAATCAACTACAGAATATGCAAAAGGTCAAAGCACTCAGCTAGTACATCGTGGACTGCTTCCAGATAAACCAAGCACAATGAATCGAATAACTTTCTCTTCAAACAAACAAAATAAGGAAACTAGAAAGTAGTTCAAGCTGATAATGTTTTCTTTATGACTTGAAGTGCTACATGCATAGCCCTGTGGAGTATGAAATGGGATAAAAGTCCTTTCCTACCCTATCCTGTTGAAATAGAAGAGAACAAAAATAAGTACTTTGCATCTGTGATGCTCAATAGATTTGTGTCAACATCTAAAGTAAATTAAGACTGATGTGTTCAAGCACAGAAACGTTGTTAACCTTTGTGTATGGCTACAGCTGCCTTCTTAATAAGGGTTTTGAATGAGGAGTTTGTAGAAACATGACCTCTCTAATGTACCCTTTAGTCCTGGGCAATGGACACAGCGAAACTGAAGGAGCACAGGAGCGGTTGTGTGCTGCTGCTGCCTTGGTTTCTCTTCATAGTCTCCAATGTCAACAGGTCTACATTGTAATAACTGAATTAAAGCCTAGGATTTAATGTTTTGGTGGCTAGTCCTGGGGGGTTCCTGCCCACAGCATGGCAGTAGCAGCAGGGCTGTGGGAACTTCATTGGTGTCGGCAGAGCTCCGACAAGGATGCTGTGTGCTGCAAGGCGTAACGGTAGAGGTGCCCAGCCACTGGCAGCCTGGGCCAGCAGAGCTTGCCTTCTCACCTGCACAAACTCAATGCACCCAGGAAGGGAAAACTGTTCAGAATGCTCAGAGGAAGTATTTGGTTTCCCAGTCCTCCCAAATCAGTATGTGTGCTAATTTTTAATGGGTCTCCATTACTTTCAGATTTATCTTTAGTTGCTGCTTGACAGCACTTGGCAGAAGAGAACTAAATAAAAGCTGTTATTATTACACTATCTTGAATACCAAGCATGTTTTCGTTCCATTTAGCTAATACCAGTAGAAGATAAACTGGCAGCTGATTTCCTCTTTCTTTTCCAACATAAAGGAGAGTGATAAGCTGAGACCTTATGGAGAGGAAGCTGTGGTGCCTCTGGAAAGCACATCTGTATAGCCACCTATTAGACAAAGACAACAACCCTGCTCTGAATTTACATATACGGATTTTATTTCCATTTCCATCATAGACCGTTTGTGTGGATTTAGAAGAAATAAACCCCTGGGTATTCAGTGAAACGTCTCTATAACTCGTGAAGGGGTTTCACCTCAGCCCATGTGAGGTCTTAACTCCCACTCGAGGTAACGTGGAGGTAGACCTTGTTTTGTTAACTCTGAGGAAGAATATCACTGCTCCCGGTGATATTAACCCAACATTTTCTGAGAAACATCAATGTCCAGCATTTGGAGAAGAGATTTGGTCTGCATTTGGTACCATGGTCACTCTCTCTGCTTAGTGAAAACAGACTAACCAAGAGAAAACAAGATAGAAGATTTAGACAAAGCATTGCTTTTTGCAGAGATTGTCAGCTTAAAACAGCCCCCACTCATTTCAGGAGCCCTGTAAATCTCACTAGGTTTCTAGTGATGGCCTCAGGCATCAAAACATCTTTGCAAGTCTGGACGCTGGTGTTTAAGACTCCTGCTAGAAAAGCGTGCTGTTGAAGGAAAAGAGGTGGGGGGGGAAACAGCAGGAAAAAAGCCCCCCTCATCATGTGGAGGCGTAGGCAGGTGAAGTGAAACTCCAACTAAAATTTAAATTGCAGATGTGTAGGGGAGGCAATGGAGCTGCAATGCTCTGCCCCATTAAGACTCCAAGCCTGACACTGGGGTGATCTGACTCACTGGAGGGTGAAAAGTGTAATGTGCTGTACTGCTTGCCACAAATAGCATTCCATTTCAAAACAGTAAGTATAGCAGAGCTGTTCCAAGCTGTTCCAAGCAGATAAGGTTTAAATCCCGCATGCTAGTTTTACATTGGTGACTAATGATTGAACGGACGTGTAGAGCAGAGGTTACTTTAGTTAGGCAATCTCATTGGGTAAATGAGATTTGGACTGTGTTTTATTGCAAGTTTAGCCTTAGAATAAATTATACTAATTTGAAAAGTCACAGGCCCTGTTGCAACTGCACTTTGCATCTCATATAGATAAAAAATACAATTGGAGTTAATCCATTGATACCCAGCTGCCTCCCTGAGGTGTGTGGCCCAGCATCTGCATATGAGCTGTTCATCATCAATGTGTCCCCATCCTGCAGCCATTCACTTGCTGGTCATCTCCAGATGGGTGCACCAACTGGGAGTCATGAAAGCAGCACCCCTTAAAAGCAGACCGCGCATCCCTCCCTCTTCTGTTTCCTTAATAGTGATACCTGAATTTACCGAAGTTTTCACACTGATCTCTTTCTTAGCTATTTCTGTGTTATCACCCTGCAAATACCTTATGACCTCTTTCACTGACCAAGCTGTAAATTCCAAGAGCTAGCTATTAAAAAAAACCCACAAAACACAAAACCAAAAAACCAAACCCAAACAACAAAACTAAGCAAAAATTTCCATGTGTTTTGACATCATATTTCCATGTAACAAGACATTTTTCTTCTCATATGGGGCCACTGGACAATGACATATTTCTGTTCACCTGCATGAAGTCCATTTTCATTCACATTCATTCTGTATGAGGGGAGGATTAGGCTTCTGGCTTTTAGCATCTTTGTGACCTCCTAGAGTGCACTGTGCCATATAAACCTGCTCATTCTCTCAGTATTGAAGCAAGATGAATCCTGAGCAGTTACATTCATATCTTGGCAGTTGAACTGAGTATTATCTGGATGTAAACGCATTCGGCTATAACACAGGAAAATCCCAAATCCCAGCATCAAAGGTTACTTCTCTCTTTAATGCCACAAATTCATAATTCCTTCCTGCCAGCAAATCAACTTCTTAGTGGTTCACGGCAGATGAAGGATTTTGCTTGATTCCTGGTTCAGATATTTGTATTGGAAACATCCTTGATACTTATTAGAACCTGCTGAATCTTAAAACACTTTGGTCAGAGAAAGGACTTAAAAGATGTCGCCAGGAAAAAGTCTCAGCTGCTTGCCACATGAGAGGATTAAAGATCAAAATTTGTCAAGGGTGTGACAACTATATTCCTTGGAGCACATTTACTTTTATGCATCTATTACATGGATCGATGTTTTTTGTCTTCAAGATGCAACAATCTGTTATGCAACAAATGTCCACACATACAGGACCGTATGAAGACTTGCACTTGCAGGTGAGGAAAAAGGCATTTTCTTCCCCTTTGAAATTTCTCTGAGATAAATGATTCCTTTTTCCCTAACCCCTATGTTAGTTGCTGTGTTGAACCTGTAAGGACATGAATGCCAAGTAGCTGTTCCTAGTTCAGATGCTGCCACTAGCAGCTCAATGCTACCACAGCTTTGTCTAGACAAAGCCAAAAGCAAGAAAAATCAATGTTCTGGTGAAGTGCTAAAATGTGAAATAGTTGCCTAGAATTGTAACTTTAGAGGGATTAAAAATGAGCTTATCACAGGCACCAGTGAGCAACCCTATGAAAATATAATCTTTCTTCCAAAAAAATTCAACCTGTGTTTTCTGTTGAACACTTAAACCTCCAAGGCTTGCAGAGCACTTTGCAGTTTCTCCTCCACTTTCACTCTTACCTCCCACCTCTGATCTGGGAAGCCTGGTAAGCAAATGAAATGGGTTGAGCTCCTTCCTTTTCAGGCTCCTGTTACGTTGGAGCTCACATCCCTTTCCCTCTGACAAAGCTTTAACTCCATCTTCCTCCTTAAGCCTCCTTCCCTATAACATAAGAGCTGAACTGCCAGCTGGTGCTTTGCCTTTGTGCTGTGGACCACAGAAAACTATTCAGGTGGTCTCAGAGGGCATAAAACATTAACAGCTTCGAAGAAATATTTGATTTTGATTATCACTGCCATAAAAATACTGTGATTAATATTATTTACTACTTCACCAATGACTATTTAGTCCTTAGTCACATTCCTGTGAGGCAGGTAGGTAAATGGAAGTGAGAAAGACTCAGTCCGGAGCTAGGTATGAATCAGTTGCACAGCCCAGGTTTGTAATTCCTGCCAGTCTTCTCCACAGAGGGTTAGAAAACATGTTTTTTCCCATGTGACAGAGTAACACCCCCTGCTTCCCCAAGAAAGACTCATCAGGAAGAGGAAGCACCATTTCATGCTTCTGTAAACAGGAGCAGAAAGAGATCACCTGAGAGAACAAGGGCAACACTCTCTGGGTGGTCTTTAAAAGTTCTGCTTAATTCCCACAAGCATGGAGATACAAGTTTCCAGAGGTGCCAGTACCTAAAAGGGTATGCCTAATGCCTGATCTCTAAGTGAAAATGAAGATACAGAAATCATTTGGGTGCATTTAAGTGACCTGATAGGATGATGTTTGTACTTTCACTGTTGCCCACTTGCAACCGAGTTCACCAGCAGATCCACAGCGTAAAATAAAAATACTCTGATAGCTATACTTTGGGGAAAAGTTAAGACTTGTAAAATCATATACACATGAAAAATCATGTGTAATATCAAGGTGTAAAAATGTGTAAAAAATAAATGTGTAAAATCATATACATGTGAAAACCTCAGTTTTCACAGTACCATATGATTTTGTAACAGAGTGTTCTATATCCTGGTTATTACCATTTAGTACTAGAATGAAACTCCATTGGGAAAAAAAAAATTGTTTTCTTTAAAACCTTTCTTCGATCATTGGCAGCAGTATTTTATCTATATTGATTGAATGCACAGGACTCTGTTTTTTAATTCTCAGTTTAAAATATGAAAAAATATTTCATAGAAAGTTCAAACGAACAAGATCTTTTACAACCACTTCACAAGTGGCATTTTGATATTGACTTGTTCTGTCAGAGAAGATTCACTTCCTCTTTTAGGGGCATCAAATACCTTTGAAAATTTCAGTCTAATGATTCCCTCTTCACTTACATTAGTTTTGCAAGAAAATATGACTGACAAAACCAAAGTCAGTTAGTAACAACTACAATAAACCTTATTCACCTTAGCATCAGCAGGTCAGTTGGATGCATTTCAAAAAGTGCTAAGTGATTTGAGGCATAGACTGAGGAAGGATTTTCAGGACTCCCATTTTTAAACAAAGGTTTGTTATAGTACTCATGTGGAAGCTCAGACACTGAAATTTCCCAAATCACAATATTTTATAATTTGGCTTTTTTTTTTTTTTTTGCTTGCTTTTAGCTACCCTGCAGAGAAAACTCATGTTTGCAAAAGGGGACATTTTCTGTCAGTTCATAAATGCGCACCACATGTCAACCATAACTGGTTGAAAAAATTCCTTGCAAAAAGGAGGAATTCAACATGGGCACAGGCAATTCTGCCATATGAACAACATTTCGCATGCTCCACTATCTCGATTTGAGCAAAGCAGAACAGAGCCATCCCCAGTAAGCGGATGCCTTTGAAAACCATGCCTCTGTTATTTACAGCTTGGCAGGGTCTCAGAAGATAGGATCATTGCCAGGAGTGTCTTTTGAAACTATCCAAAATCACAAGTTTGAAACTCACCAAAATAAGAAGTTTGGGGCTGTGCTCAGCCATGAGCCTCAGCTTGGGTGTCCCAACCACCCCGTGAGAGAGGCACTTTGCATTGCACTAGCAGACAAAGCCCAGGAGAAAGCCCCTGGACCTGTCTCTAAAGCCTCAGACCAAGGACCACTGCCTCTAAAAATATTGGGAGTCTTTTGGCCAGTTTGGAGACGAGGCTCCTTTGGGAGCTCTGAGCACTTTATGTATTTGAGGTTGTTGCTTCTTCCTCCACTTTGAGGCAGATGCTGCTCCTCCCAAATCCCACGCTGAGGGGACTACATGCCAGAAGCAGCATGATTTTTTCCTCTTCTCTGTGTCTCTACTAAGAAGGAGACAACTTAGCCTATCATGCTTTCCAAAGATGATATAACATTACTTCGGGGAGGCTATGCCCCAGGTCCTGTTAGGACTCTCTCATACCGCTTCAGTCTGGAGCACACACTTGCTCCTTGCTCCATGGTATATATTGAGCTCCTTCCAGCAGGAGTTTTACAGCAAGCTCACAGTTGCTTTAAATTAGAAAAGTTGGCAAGTGGCTGAGGAAAGGAGTAGGAGCTTATTTAGCTGAGACAGACAGTTACAAAACTCAATACAAGAGCATCAAGCTTCAAATAAGTTTTCACAAAGTGCATTATTTGTCATCACAGCATTTAAATTTGTTTTAAAAGATTTTAAATCCCCAACAATTACCTGTTGGCTTGAATTTACAACTCTTACACTACCTAAACGGAGCATGCTGCTTTCCCTGAAAAATCCGATGTCATCTGCTCAAGTGTGAAGGTAAGTTGCAACTGATTCTACTTTCCTATTCTGACTTCTCTGAAATGCATTTGAAGAAGGGAATGTAATAGAGAGACCTTTCAGAAAAATGCAGATTTTTGCTGGGATACATGTGATTCCATTAGAAACTGACTGTAGTAGGGCTTCAGAGAAACCTGTTTATATATCTTGTCTTGTAAAGGAGTAATAACTTGGACATTTACGCACATAAGATTCCTATCTGAAAGTTGCCAGATAGATTTTTTTTTTTTAAAATCAAGGACACAATTTTCTGGCAAAAAAATAGCTTTAAATGTATACCTTTCACAGGGTTTAGGGTGATTAAATTGCCTAAAATATTTTTAAATAGTTCTCTCTATTTAGGTTTAATCTTACATTCCATCAACCCAAAACAGAGATTATTGTTTTTTTCCCTCGTGAATAATTCCACATCATTCCAAATCTTCACTTTAGCCTTTGTTGCTATGGTTTCATAGAAATTTGTTTTGCAAAAAAAAATAAATCTGTAAACACCAAATAAGTAATTTTGCTTCAGGGTCGTGCTCTTGCAAAGTTAAGCTCCTGCATTTAACTTATTAAACTCTTACAAATATTTCCATTTGTTATTTTGTTGGGGTGTTTTTTCTGTTTGGTTGGGTTTTTTCAAGGTCAATTAACTTTTTTGTGCTCCCACTGCCACCAGCAGTATGTTTCGTGCCTACGTGCAGACTAGGGAGAGAATGTGTGTTGTTAAATACAAATGAAATGCTGAGCGTAAGTGATTAAACACAACCTTGGTCTGGGTAGGTGAGAGTGTAAATGAATTAGGGGTTTCTTGCTCCCTTTTTTCCCCTGGGTTTCTGGTTACCATTACCCAGGCGAGGCTGAGGCAAGGCTTGCCTGCATGCCAGCTGCCCAAAACCTGATACTCACAGTGGTGGCTAATTTCTCTAATCCACTCACTTTCAAGGAAATGATGAAGCTTTTCAGGCTGAAGTTTTAGGAAAATGTGGGTGTGAGTGCAGCATTACCCACAGCCCTTGGAGCTGTGCAAACTATGGAAATTCACTAACAGCAACCTGCTTCAGAAATCACACAACTATCGTGTTACACAGCATGCTGCATTAAAGAGGCAGAAAATCCCTTCTTCCTACGGTGCCTGCTCCCTGTTTTCCCTGGCTTGGGAACACATCAGCTGTGCTACTGGACCAGATTTTCCCTGTTAGGAATGCAGGGCTGTCGGTCTCCCTGTTGCTGTGTCCCCATGGGCCACGCTCTGCCTAAGAAATGCATTTAAGAGTAGAGAAACACGGAGCAGAGAGGGCAGGGGAAAGGGTGCAGAAAAGCAAAACTAGAAGTGGAGGAGCTGATATGCCTACCCACGGAGGAAATCCTGAAAGCCTGGTTCCCTTTGAAGCTGCCCCTGGGTTAAGTTTTGTGCCAAGTGGGAAGCCCACCATCACCATCCTCACTGAGCTCTGGAAAGGTAGAGCTAGGGGCATCTCCATCAGGTGTCATCTGGGTGAGAACAACGTCGTGTGGGAACTGGTAAGCATACTCCCCTCTCTTAGTGGTTGCCTATTCCTTGTCCTTCCTCCACAATACCCCACCAATCTGACAGGCAGGTGAGAGTGAAGGTGGCAGAGGCAGTGAAGTCTGGTCCCATTCCATACTGCTTAAAGACACAGAAAACAAGATGGTTTCTGAAATTGAGTTTCTCAGCCACAGAGACTGCTTCTGGCTCAGCAGCAATAACAGAGAATGATGCAAACAAAGAATGTAGTATTTGTATTATTTCATCCCCTACGTCATCTCCACACTTCACTGTCATGGTGGCAAGGTGAGAAGGTAGATGGAAATCCACATATGAGCAGTGTCCTGCGGGCTGGGTTTGAGTGCCTGCGGGAGAAGATGCTCTGTCCCATGCACTGTGATAGAAATGACTGTCATTGCATGATCAAATAACATCCGTTACCAAAGAGACACACTGCAGATGATAAAATGACAATTTAGAATGACAAGAAAAGATTAACCTCACAGGGGAGTAAAAATCATCAGGCTGAAACCTTTTATACAAAAAAGAAGCATTAAAAAAAATACAGTGTTTCTGATTCCCAGAGGCTGCTTGTCTTAGACAAAAGACAGGTCAAACTCCATTTTATCTGCTGAAGTGGATTCTTTGTTAGTCAAAAGGACAGCAAAGCAATTATGTGATTGCCTTGGCAGAGAAATCTTCAGGCTTTGCAGGCTTCTCTTCATGATCATACCCAGAAAATAAAGGCTGCAAGTGAGATAATAACTGGCCAGATTTACATTTTGTTACAGGGATTGGGCTGCAACTGTCAGCAAAAGGCATTCATTTTTACTCACAGTCTCTCTAAAGTAAGAGGTGCACATCGGTAGAGCAGTTACCCTGTTGGGTTGAAGAAGAAATCCAGATGACTCCGATTTCCCAATGCTGAAATAAATTGTTTGGGTTCTTCATAAATTACGATTCATTTTTCACTTTGGAAAAGCAGTGTGAATCTGTTCCTGGTTGTCTAGCCTCAAGCCTCACCTGATGTTGGAAGCAGATAGGAAAGCTCAAAGCAATGAAGGCAGAACTGCAGAGGACCTGACTCAAGTCTTCAAAGACACTTCATGGTTTCACTAAACCTTGGGGTGGGAGGGAATAGGACCATATGATCAAACAGTCTACACATTTCTGCAAGGTGTATGTGTTGGGAAGCACAGAACTGTTTAGTATAAAACCAATTCTTATCACAGAGGATAATGGGGATCATTTTTAAAGGGGAAGAATAGGCTGTGCATAATGGGAAAAAGATGCTGGCAGTGAGAGGTATACAGTTATAAAATAATCCAGAGGGAAAGAAGGGAAAAGTGTTACTGGCTGGGATGTTACACTTGGTCTAGGCAAACCTAGAAGAAATCTGTGGGGAGCAATCTTTCCTAGGCTGAGAGATGTGAGAGTCCGTATGTTGTGCTGGCTTAAATGTATTGGCTCATCTTCAGTCTATCTACAGGATTTGTCTTCCTCATCTGTGTGAGTGTCGCGTTGCTCAGACCCGAATAGGGTGTAGCCTACAGAAGTGGAGGCCAAATCTTGAACAAGATTTAATGGAGATAGCTGACTGTGTTGGACGCCATCAGGCCACCCATCCTATTTTCAGCTTACGCTCTCCCCTCCCCCTTTGGAGAGACCCCAAACCCAAAATCAGACACCCTGCAACAAACAGGAACATCTGGCAAGAGTCTGAGGTTAAAGCTGGGGAAGGAAGGGAACTGTTCAGTAAGGAGATGGTTTTTTCGGATGTATTGTAATTCATGCACTCTGTTTTATTTCTCTCTGTTTCTGCTACATTCTTTCAATAAAGATATTTTTCTTTCAGGAAAAAATGAGAGTGGAGAGGGTATTAATAATGGAGGTGGGACCTGAAATGCAGTTTAAAAAATGTGCAGTAAAAACAGGGAGTGACAATGCTATAAAAACAAGGAGGGCTTGAAGGGCAGAGCTGAAGAAGTGTGTGTCCAGCCATCTCACCCCACCTCTTTCTGTTGATCCGATGGGCCTCGTGGCTGGGTCTAGGCCAGCATGGGAGTCTCATCACTGCAGCACAGGGGGACCTGATCTGTGAGCTGCTGAGAGAGGGACCTCCCTTTTTTTTTTTCACCCTTGGAAAAAAAAAAGTAGTCTGAACTTTTTCTGGATTTGTCCAGGAAAACTCACCCTTTTCTTGGAGGGAGACGCTCCTTGTGCTGGAACATGCATCTGCTATTCTCGCTAGCAATTACAACTCAGGACCAAAAGTCTTTTCCCTTTTCTGCAGTCTATAAAAACTTGATGTTATGCCAGTCTTGCTAGCCCTGCACTGATGTTCCTGCACAGCGCCAGTCTGCTGCGTTTCAATGCACCTGGGGATTGAGCCCATCTCCCCAACACATCCCAGACTGCTGTTTCCAGTCCTTTTCATTGTCACTAAACAGTGGAAGTGGCTCTTTTGGACTTAGCAGAGAAACACCTAAGTAACTCTTTGCATCCGTTGCTTATTCTACATACTATGTCAGTATTTTTTTACAGAGTAATTGGCTCCTTTGAGTCTTTATAAGCTCCAGCTCCGCACAGATGTGCTCTGAAAGTTATGTTCCAGAGCCTGTCCTTTTTTTGGTCCCAACACCCGAGAACAGCCTTTGATCACAGCCCTGCATTAGCAACCCTCCCAGTCACACACATCTTTACTTGTCTCCAACTTCTCTTCAGTTCCTCTGCCCTTCTCCTCCTGTAAATTACCAATCTGGTATCCTCCTTCTCATAGCCTTTCCATTTTCCTGGCGTGTCTGTGTGTTTACCCAGGGTCTCCCTGTTTACCACCTCCTCATAGGGCATTTCTGGGGGGCCACTGCTGGCAGCTGTTCCTCTCCAAAGTGATCGCAGTCAATGGGCCATACTGTAACCCCTGCTCAAATGGTGTGGGAAGGCACTCTACTCTCCAGCTTCCTGAGACCTGATTTCCCAGGGGTTGGAGGAAGACCAAGGCTGCTTTGGCCTTTCTTGAGTTACTGTTTCTGTTTTTCAGTGCAGATATTCCTGCTAGAAAGTGGCGATACATGTCTGCAGATGACCTCTGAGCACCAGCTTTGAGGTGAGGCAGTGAGCAATTATTCCAGGAAGAGGTAGTTATTTTGGAGGTGGAAACACGATGGTTCATGCTCCAGCAAAGCAGTTTGCATAAAGGCCTGTCGTCCAGGTCACATCTCCTGCTTCTCTCCTGGAAGAAGGGAATTTTCACTTCTCTCCCCAGCTTTGGTAAAGGGAAAAGAAAAAATGGGAAAAAAAAGTTCCCTTTCCTGATTCAACTTCATTATCATCAACTTCATCATTATCAACTTCATCATCAGCTTCATCATGTATCTGAGTGTCCCTCATGGGAATGCAATGATAAAGTAACATGGGCCATCAAGCAGAATGAAACAGGTTAGGCAGGGCAAGCAGGGTCAGTGGTCCTGGCTAGTTGTGGAACCGGTTGTCCTGATACCTCTCCCTTCCCTCCTGCAAAACCCAGAGACAGCAAGTCCTCTCTGCCTAGGGCTAGCTCCGGGGTCTCAGGGGGGGCTCTGCTACACACCCAGGTCTGTGGGTGTGCAGTGGGTATTTTTTTGGTTTCTCTAGAGGAGGGGCTGCATTTCACTGTATTTTAAGCTTTACAGCTGGATCACACTGCTTTAAATTGGAATGGGGTTTTGGAGGCTGCATTGGTGATTGTCTTCAGTTTTTTAAGGAGAATTGAATTTCATCTGCAGGATTGCTTAGAATATCACTCCTGATTTTGTAGCCTGCTTCAGGCTTCAATATTTTTGTGCCTGGAATTTCTCAGACAGAAATACATGTACTTTGCACTGCGCCACACCTGAATGGTGCCTCCTGCGCTAGCAGAAGGTGTCCAACTTGTAGGACCTATACTGTACAGCCAGTCTGAGAGCATGCACTGAACCTGCCTGCAGTTTCTTGCTCTGACAGATCCGATAAATTATTGGAAAATCTTGGTTAAATGCACATAATTCTCAAACTCACCTGGAGAAAATATCCAGGCAGAAAACGAGAGGATCTTGGGAACAGGAGCTGTCAGGAACCACCCAGCATCTTGGTTTCTCCCTTTCTGCAGGCATGCTCTGTCCTTGCGCATTACAGCTGATGTCTGAGAGTTTTGATTGCCAAAGGCTGAAAAAAAAAAATATCTGGCTGGTGTGTGTAAAACATCTGTTTCTGCAGCCCAACAGGGCATGTATTAAAACCCTGCAGTGAGATCCAGGCCACACTGAAGTCAAAACAATCCTCGTGATTCCCTTTCGGGGGGTGCCATAAGAGGATGCACAGACCAGGTCTGTCATGGGTGCAGCTCCATGGATGCCCAGGGTATATTTGGATTGCTGCATCTGGCAGGATTTAACCCCAGCTTTCCAATCCTGCAGATAACTGCTTGTAGCCAGGAGGGTTGTTTTCATACCTCCTGAACAAGGTGAAAGCCCATGTGAAGTTCTTTGACATGGTATGTCTCTTGGCTGTTTCCAACCTGCCTTAGCAATTGGGAAGTTGCATCACCTCCGCAGGGATACGCCAGAGTTGTAAAACATCTCCGTTCCCTCAGTTAGCACTATTTTCTTCATCAGAAGGGGTGGCCAGGCCGCCTACTGCCATTATTGCTCACACTTGAGCAACCTCTGCAGCAACTCTGGCATGAGGCTTGGATTCCTAAACATTAAGATTTGATGATCCCATAGCAGAAACAGTTTCGCTTGCACGGAAGAACTGTCAAGATACCCTTAAAAGGAAGGCTCTGTCGAGTGCACGCTGCTGGAGATGCTTGCCACTGCTCTGACCTCCCCAGAAACCATCCTGAGCAAGCCCAGGAGCAGCCGTGCACCTCCCCTGACCCACCGAGCCCCTGTGCAGAGGAGGGAGGGCCCGATCCTTTCCAACCCCATGGCTAGAGGTCAGCAGGACCATGCCCTGGTACCAAATCCCCCTCAGCATCAGAGCAGCCTGGCTGGCTGCTTCACTGCACATGCCTCCTTTCCAGCGTGTCAGCGGAAGCAGATGTTTCTAATTTATCACTGAAAACAAACAACTTAATCCCCCAAATATGCAGCAGTGGGGGGTGAGGAGGGGCCCTTCCACTTGAAGTCGATTTATAAATTGGATAATTAGGGTTAATTTGTCCATGAATGGAGCAAATATGTGTCAGATATCGTTACCAGTGCTTCCTCCCTCTAATTTTTGCAAGCCCTGAACATCCAAAGCCTTTTAAACCTGAGGCAACAGGACACGTTCCTGTTCTGCTGGCCAAAAGCGGCTGGCACTGCTTCCTTTCATCAACAACTCTAATATTTATCTATTAAGGCTCTCAGAACATTATTTATGTCTAACAGACGTTGCAGCCCTCCGTTGCATGAGTGCCAAAGGCAGGCCTCGGTGGCAGCTCCAGCACACCCCTTCTCACTTTTGAAGACGTTATTTCACCCCGGCTGCCTGAGAGCGAAGGCTGGAGCGCAGCGGGGGGCCAGGACAAGCCGCAGCCGAAGCCCCAGGCAGGCTGAGCCCAGAGCTCTCACAGAAACCGCACTCGCGTCGCTCAATGAAATGGCTGAAAGCGTTAGTGGGAAGGGGCTCGAGTTCAAACCCATTTCAGATAAGACTGAGAAAATTATTGCTTTTACCTATGTTGTGTCAGTGCTGGAGGCCAGAGCTAACCTCGGAGCATCTGTATATTGTACGTATATTGAGCTGTCCAGCCTACAAACAATATACGTACTCTACTTCTCCTGACATCTACTTCAGACCACCAGTTCCTACTGCTTACAGCTTGTGATATTGTTCGTATGAAAAGGCTCTTCTCCAGGCAGCTTGGCACCTAGCCACAGCACATCTGCCATGCACAGGCATCACTGAAGTAACAGCAATGCAGTAGCCTTAAAAAGATCTTAATAGCTTCTGGAGACACGGCAGCAATGCCAGCCCACTTCTGCAGAAGGGCAGAATTTGCAGGCTGGTGCCGGAGGCCTCTGGGCCTTGGGTGTCTGTGAAAGGTGATGAGAAAAGACAAGTCCTACCCACAATAGGATGGTCGAAATGCCTGGGTATCCACAAAACAGAAAGTATCTGGTGTGGGAATGAGAGGGGGTCCTCGTGGGGGGTCTCAACAGATCCATGGACCTGACCCCCGTCCCGGGGTGCCAGGCTGGGGACGTCAGGGGTCAGTGAGGCACTGTGCAGCCAGGAACAGGGTGCTCAGGGAGGCAGGGAAATGGAGGCAGGGTTCGTTAGCACGGTGTTACCTGAACCCCGGGGGTTTACGGGTTTGTTACCTAAGAGGTAAAATAGAAAGAATACTGAGCTTGATCTGCACATTGCTGTGCTAAACCTAGCCCTGTTACATATGAAAGGGACAATTGTACCAACTTCTTCAACTACACCTTTAAAAGCAGGATTTAATCAGGTGTCCTCTCCTGCTAGAAGATGCTGCAGTGCTCCTCATTCCTCATATGCTGGCGCCCCTGCTGCAGAAAGGGACCCAATGACACAGGCTGACCCCCTGGGTCTCCCACACACAAGAATCAGCCCCTGCAACCCCAGGCATGTGGGTGCACATACTGCAGCCATGGCATAGCACGCTGCTTTTGGAAGTCTGGGTTTTCGGGCTTAATTGCACCAGCTGAGTGGCTTGGAAGAAAATGCAAAATAGCTTCATATGCAGCTTTCTGCCGGGGTCACTGGAAATTAAACCTTACGCTGGAATGGTGATAGGGCTGTGGGATGTTGTTGTGATGACCAGTGCTACTCTTCTCAGCAGTCTCTTCTGCTGTGAGGGTTGGAGCAGCCAGGAGATCCTTTTCCTCCATTATTTCTATTAAACGGTAGGATTAGACCATGTATCAGAATTGCAAGGAACTTCTCATCAATTCCAAATCTTAGGTAGGCTAAAGAAAAGAGTGAGAAGAAGAACAGAAGAATAACAGAAGGAAAGCAGGATTAGAGTCAACAGCAGCACTAAGAGCAGGAATCAGAGCCCTCAGTGCTCTGCTCCAGCTACTACACTTCTGTCCCTCCCATACACGATATCCGTAAAGTGATCTGGGAAAACAGTGGGCTTGAGAAGAAAACTGAAGACGACTGGAACAACACTGAGCCTGAACAGAGCTGAAGCAATTCTATTTTTGGACTAAACAAAAAAAACTCAAACAACATTTTTTTAACTCAATCCAGACAAGCTTGTATCACTTAAGCAGTTTTGTGCTACATGCAATGAGAGTTCCAGCACCAGTTTATTCTGCAAAGTTGCAATCTGTTTTTCAGTTTTGAGGCCTTTTCCCAAATGAAGAAACCATATACCATTAAATTAGTTTGTACCAGTGATGCAGTCCTTTACTTCTTGCAAACTGGGCTGTGCTTCAAATGGTGATATACACTGTAAGTGACTTCTTCTCCACCTAGTTAAAGAAGTGCCTTAGCTCATTCTGTACCCATGAAGTATGGTCAGGCATACCCTTCTGTCAGAAAGCCTCGTACTTGCAGGAGAGAGACTGGTTGCAGCTCTATGCAAGAAAAGAACATTTTTCTTTGATGTTTTCAATAGCATGGTCTGAAACAGCCTCAACCTCACTCCAGACCTGATGAAAAGACTAATGAATTTGAAGGAGGAAAGCTGTCTCCAATTTCCAGATATACCTTGAACGTGATATTTTTGGGCACTGATTTTTGTTTCTGACTGTTTTTTCCAAGGCTGTAGAGAAGCAAGGACTACAGATTTAATTTACGGGGGATTTGATCTGTTGCAAAAATCACTATTTTCTTAAACTGTCAAAATGTTAAGCATAATGTTTTACCATCATGTTGAAGACACATGAGCAGCAGATTTTTGATGGGAAAGTGACACAAGCTACTGATAGAAAGCATGCTTTCTAGTTCCCAGGGAGATTATCTTGCCTTCCTACCTCTGATGAAGCAGCAGTAGTTGAAGCGAGTTTTGCTTTTGGCTGAAGATACACCCCACAACGGAAGAGAGAGAATGTCCTTGCTTTAAAGCATCTCCAGGCTTCATTCATGTTGTCTGACATCTAAGAGGCAAGACAGTTTATTAAAAAATCCTTTCTGACCCTCAAATGGAAAATCACACAGCTCCTCAAGTGCAGGCTCAGGACATTTGTATCTGAGCGTGAGATTTGCTTTTGATGGGTTTTAATGGTATGTGTTGTTGATGTTCCTAAATTATATAGCTCAGTGAAGCATTCAAAAACAAATGTTCAGCCCCCATGGGGTATGGTAAAAGGCCTAAGGATAAGCTTTGATGTGGATATAAAGTCATGGTAGCTGTCAGGTCCTGAGTCATCTTCCAGTGGCACCCACATGACTAGAAAGGGAATATATATACTTTTGCATATTTTTGAGCCAGAACTTCAGCTGGTGTAAATTAATTATGCTGTCTTTGCAACCAAGGCAGCAGTACTAATTTATATCAGCTCAAGATCTGACCATTTGGATTTCAAGACTAAGTTATACGAACAAGATATTGCACATTACAGGTTTAAAAAGGAGATTTGCTTTTTACATATTAATAGCATATTGAAATAAATTATACATTAAAAACTCAGAATTCTTTGTTTTTTAATCTGCAATTTGAAGCATCAACAGGAATTTGCAGCTCCTGAGTTCTTGCCCATTATTTGCTAGTCCCTATACTAGCTGAGACACCACGTGAACAAGTGCCGTTAGCATCTCACCTTAAGTGCGATATTACTGCAGTCCTAATTTGGCTGGCTTGGCAAATCTGAGCAGGTATGCAGCTCAGGTCCAGGACGGGGGTTGGCAGTATGGGGCATCCACATACGAGTTGCAAAGAAGCTGAACTGGATCACTCCAGGAAGCAGAACAAGTCTAGCATAGATCTGTGAGCCATGCTATATTTTTTTGTTTTTCTCAGAAGTAATATATAATTTCCTAGCTATGTGCCATTTATATATATGTAGTGGTGGGACCATGTGTAAAACAATATTACTCACCAAAAGCTAAATGTGAGATCAAAGTGTGAAGGCCATCCATATGAGCCACTTGTTTAAACATTTTCATTTTCATTTCTGTCTTTCAAGACAAGACTATCTTGTCTTTCAATTCTTCCCAAGACCTCCTTACGTATGAACTGAATTTCAAAACAAAAATTGATTCCAGATGTCTTAAGTATGTTTTTCCAGGCCTGCAACTTAACTTACAGCAATACTCACCTTCGTATGGTTTTTGATCATTACACATATGAATTCTCGCTGACAGCAGTGGAGATCATGGGGATCTTTCCTGGTTTCCAAAACCAGCTTTTACTAATTTGAATCCCATTCCAGACTGTCAGAAGGGCTGTGTTTTAAGAAGGATTGTTCATTTGACGATCCCTAGAACAGCTGCCCACCACATGTACAGCAGCAGCGTTAGCACTTTTTCATTTTCCCCCACTTTCAGCTTCAGCACTGGAACCCATTACATAGCTGGCGTCTCACAAGTGCTGTGTTACTTTGCCCCTTGCCTCAAAAAATGATCTGTAATAGCAGGGGGGCTATTAATAACTATCAGTTAACTAATAGCAAAGACAGCAGGTAGGATGCCAGCCCTGAGAGATGACCACTCAATTTCTTACTCTGCACAGACTATGTGACCTCTGGCAAATAAAATCATCCTTGTGCCCTAGGTCCACATCTGTAAAATGTGATATTATTTTTTGGCTTCCATGCCAGATAAGTATACTCAAATGATTGGGTGATCAGATATTGCAATACCCAAGAGTTTGTCATTACTTGGTATAAGGGATGCAAAATCTCTCTGGATCATAATCATTGAGTCAGCTCCTTGCTCTTGGGGGTAATGGAGGTCAGATGTGCTGTATGGAATCGAAAACCCTGAATAATAGAGTCATCATGGCAAGTATTGCAGAGACAGCTGCCAGCTGATTAGACCTGCTTTGAGGAGATGTTGGATGAGATGAACCCCAGAGGTCCCTTCCAATCCAAATTACTCCTGTGATTCTGTTCGAATGCTGCACTTCCGCAAATACATCCTCTTGGAGCACTGGTGACCATGGTGCACACAGCCCAAGTAGCATTGCAGGAGACAGCCTGCCTCCATCAGGCACAGACCAACTAGGTCAGGAAGGACTGAACTGATTCAGGGCAGCTCAATACCTGAGTACTTGTAGCCCCAGACTCATCCTAGAAACAGTGTAAATGCCTTTAGGTAGCACTGTGCCTCCATGGAGCCAATCAATGGCACGGTTTGTCTCCAGATGAACCATTTAAAGGTAATGAAAGTTTACCATATTGGGAAATATGCTCTCTAGTTCACATTTACCTTCCATGTCATCTTACATTGCCACTGAATCAGTGTTTCAGTCCTTCCCAACCTTTAAATGAAATAGCGGAACTGAGCCTTCTGGTTCCTATTGACTCTGTGTATGTTGCACCTCTCATGAAGGAACTGTCTGGGCTTTGTAAAAGCCTCATGAGCTGACATCGGAAATAACAGCTACTGGGATGTATATCCCTGTGATGCTCAAATCTTTTAAAGCTCTGTGTAAAATCAGACAATTTCAAAACCAAGTCTGATCAAGGCAGTTTAATGGACTGTGTCACATCAGACATAGGGACCTACTTTGTCAGGGTCTCAGAGAGAACCGCAGTGTCATGCCAGCAGAGCAGCACTCCCAGCCTGCAGGCAGCACAGTCCAACCAATCTTCTGGGCGATGTTTGAAAGATAAATCAGAAACATACGACTTTAATTTCCATATAAGAGTCTACACTTCTACTAGGAAAAAAAGAAAAAGAAAAAATATTTTGAAGGTTTTGATGTGGTAGATCATGACATAGACTTCATCCAACAAGTCTCAAACATTTCTATTTGTGTTATAGCTCCTGAGGTCCTGGCCAAGCTTCCACTTTCACATTCACAACTCCAATTGTAACTATGACCCTTTGAGAACTTTTTTCTTAACTCCTATATAAATGCCTGTGAATGCGCATACAATATTCAGTAAAGCAGATGACATTTTCAGAGACCACTGCTACCTCCAGTCATAAGACATGATTGCACGTGGCCAGAGTAAAACGCAGTGCCCCAAGGCTTGCAGGGCTTACACAGCTGTGTTGTGGCTGAAACGGGCTGGGGGGGAAATGACACCGTCCATGCACAGGGGGCTGCAAGCTCAGTGCCCCATGACTTGTTCCTTCCTCAGGCAAAAGCCAAATCCCTGGGCAGAAACCAAGTCACGCCTGGGGGTAATTAGCTGGTGCTGAAATTAGTGGTGTGTTTCAGATGTCCGTACTGAAAACAAGGTTTGGTTCTCAGAAGTTAGGTATATATTCTGCTTGTCTCAAAACACTTCACAAAGAAGCAGGTAATAGCTCCCAAGCAGTTTTTGAAGTTTAGCCTCCTGTAGTTACCGACAGAAAGCTGGACGGGATCCCAATACGCTCCGCTCACGGGGCTGCTGTTTAAAACCTGGGCGTATGTGAGTAGTCCTGTGCGCCAAGCCTTGTTCCTGCAAATCAGGTCACAAGGCCTCCACATCATAAAACAAGATTAAAAGTAAAAAATCCCAGCTATTTTCTAAAAATAGAGAAGTTGAACTGGGAGAGAGGCAGAAAACATGTGCTTGCCGATGGCTTAGCAGAGAGGGAAGAGGTCTAGCATGGCAGGTGACAACAGGCTCAGCTCTGCGTGGCTGAGCAGGAGCCAGCGCAGGGGAGCTCAGCGCTGACCTACGTAAACAAGCCCTAGGTATGAGACTTAAGTCCACTGCAGAGAAAAAGTGTTTTGGTATCTGAAGAACAATACTTGCAGCCATACTAGTTTTAAAGCAACAACTTTCAAACATTAATCAAAAAAAAAAAAAAATCAATGCCAATACTTTAAAATTCAAGATATACATATAGGGTTTGATAATGCCTCATATTTTGAAAACATTAGTGGAGAAAGGGAAGGAGAAAACAGCAGGAAGAGTTGGAAAAGGTCAAAATTAATTTATTGTGGAGTTTCAGTATTTGATAAAAGAAGCAGATATAAATGGAAACTAAATTGAAACTGAGTCTTCTCTCATTCAACACAATATATCATTGCTACTAGTCAGCTAAAATTGGGAGAGACAATTTAATTACCAATAAACAACTTTCAAGTTGTATATGTAGTTTAGTGTCTTAATAAAGTTGCAAAAAAACGAGAAGCAACAACAAAAGCTGAACCCAAGCCTGAGGTTCAAGAAAAACCTTGATAACACACATACAAAACGCGTAAGGGATTTTTCAAGTCCGTTGTCACACAAGAGGAATAACACACTAGACAAAAGAGATCATTTGATCATTCTTAATTAAAAACTATTATTTCCTTAAGCTAGAAATGCTTATTGAAAGTTTTGAGAGCTTTCTTTTTTTATCTTTATGTTTCATAAAGCCAGGAATATTACATTTACAATATTTTAAAGTTTGATTTTAGACTGTAAGTTTGTTTCCCTTTTTCACTCTTTTGCAATTGAATACAATAGAATGAATGAGGACTTTGATTTTATTTCTTTCTTTCTTATTTCTTTGCTACTCCTTTTATTATGTCTAAAATATGGGGTTTTTTTCATCATCTCCATAAAACCTCTGTCTTTATTGTCTGGGAATTGAATGACTATGTTTAAAGCAAAGTCTTTCCTCTTGAAAATATAACTTTAGAATAGAGCAGGGAACTTCTTTTTGCTGAAAACTTACATTTATATATTTTAAGCTACGCCATTATCTTGCTTTTCATATTCGTCTCATTCTTTGTTCTACTGAGGACTTGTTTCAAAAGCTATGCTTGTTTTTATGAAGCTTAGTAAGTTTAAGTAGACTAAAGGAAAGAGAGAGAGAAAAAAAAAGTAAACAGATCTTTCGAAGGAGAAAAAAAAAATCTGAAAAACACTCATTTTGCTTGCAGGCGATCCATTGCATTTATGATGTCCAAAATGCTAAACTTCAGTCTGGGTTACATTTCCTGGCTGAGATACAGAGATTCTCAGAAAATCGAGGTTTGAAATAGAAAGTCAGCAGTAACTTCATCTGGAACACAAGGAACCTCAGCAGAGGGGACAGAGCTGAGAGCACTGCCACTTGGGAGCTGTGAACTGAAATAGAGAAGCTTGTCATCTTTCTTTTATTTTTAAAATATGTGAACAAAATAAAAGCTGAAAACATGCATTGTGTTTTCATTTTGCTGTGCCTGCGCTAGAAGCATTCCTCACATACCCTACCGGTACAGAGCATGACATGCCACAGTTTCTGTGCTCCGATCGCTCACTCTTATGTTACTGCTCAAGTATGCATTCAGAAAAGAGCCAGGAGATATAGTAGATTTATTCTAGTTGTCGAGGTCAAGGACTCCTTTTTTTTTTGGATTCAGCTGAGAGGGAACTCTTCGCTCATAACACCAGACAGGCTTTCTGCTTTGCAGTCTACTGTCAGTGTGCACCACTGATAAAAAACCATGTGAGAGTATTTTTAAAGGAAATTATTTATCAATCTAAAGCACAGTGAGTTATGTGCTTTCTTCAGTGCCAAAGTTAGGGGACTTTCAGCAAAGCACAATATCTGCATGCACTGCAATTCAGAGACTCCAGCTGCTGGAAGCTCTTGCAAGCCATGTAAGTAATGGGCTTTATTTTGTTGAAGCAAACTTCGTATATTCTCTTGCCTCATAAAAACTCTGAGATAATCTAAACTTGAGATTAATTTCCTAATACTAGTAATGTTGATGTCTTGCTGTTGCTTTGAATAATGCATGTATGTCAGCACATTAAATAAATAACTTGCCTTTCTACAAATGTTTTGCTTGTGAGTAGTGTAAGTAGCAGAATCTGTACACGGCTTG
The DNA here is from genome assembly GCF_000690535.1 of Cariama cristata. Lineage (NCBI taxonomy): Eukaryota > Metazoa > Chordata > Aves > Cariamiformes > Cariamidae > Cariama > Cariama cristata. The sequence goes on from NW_009595578.1 coordinate 28,507, forward strand.
GGCAGGCTCCATTTGCATTTCTCATCGCTGACCGCTTCTGTTCTCCGTTTGTGACTGGCACTGAGAACTCTCTGATTTCTTAGATGTATTATTACTCTGATTTCAAGGACAATGGGAAGCTGGCAGGAAAATGCAAAACCTGTGCAAAGGCAAACAAAGAGCAGAAGGGTAGTTTATAAAGCAGCATCAGTGAACCCAAAAGTGGTGTGTAACCCCCACGTTGAACTTGTGGTCTTGTGGGATTTTATATGCATTATAGTGAGGTTTAAGATGTCACAGATTACGTGACTAAGAGGAACATTAAATGGCAGAAAAAATACTTTGATTACTTTATAAAATGTATCTTGATGCTCATGCTCGTATTTAAGTTAATCACTTTCTGCATGGTTATTTGGAGTTTATTGCAGGGGATGGATCAACTTGGTCTGAACTTCTTAATGTAATTTAAGGTCATGAAATATTTCCTTGTTCTCTATGCAGTTCATGTACGTATTACCATCAATAGGCCTGGCAGGCAGGTGTTGAAATCCCAGATTTCTCTTCTTGTCTGTGGGGTCCTCCCTGCCCTTTTGATGGCTGCCCATATGCAGATAGGGCGATAAATGAATGGAAACTGGCTGTTGTGTCAGGAAGCTTTATTAGCTCCACTGACCAGGTACAGGTGGTATTAACCTGAGACAGAAATTTCATTCACTCAAAGTTCCCAATATCTTTCTGTCTGGAGAGTCTCTAGGCCCCTTGCATTCCCTGCAGCCTTTCCAAAAGCACCTTCTATTTGGCTTACTCTTTTTCCCAGTTCCTAACAACTTTCAGTAGATCCTTCCCTCCAGGCCCCATGTCTGAAAGGTGCAAACTCTGCCCTCCAACCCTCACAGTGGAAATCTGGCACATACCCACAAGGCAATACCAATTTTATTCATTGCAGATACACCACCACAATCACCTCTCGCATCAGGTGCTGAGAGGAACACACATGTTGCCCCAGAAAGCTTACTATTTCTCCCAGGTACTAATGACCTTCATTTCCATGGCAGTGCAAGATCCACGTGGGAAAAGGGGCACCATTCATTAAGGGAGGTGCCCACGGTTCATTGAAGTCAATGGGAAGGCCCCCCTTGACTTCAGCCAGCAGTCAGACCCGGGTGCCAAAATAGCAAGGAAATCAATAGACATGCAGGGCTGTGGAGCTGCAGTGAGCTGCTCCTAGGGAAGCTGGGGTGTCACCTCCCGGAGCGAGAACAGGGAAAGGGTCTGTAGAAAGAAGTTTGCAGGGTGATAACAATCACATTTTGAATGTGCATTGGCAGGAGGGGGTCAGAAATGTAGAGGAACCTTGTGAAAGTCAGAGTCCTCTCTCCTCTGCTGATGGAGGAAGAAGTTGTTGCTTTTCAAGAGTGTTTGGAGAATGACAAAAAATTTAATTTTCAGTACAGAGATGGGTAAGAGCTGCGGTAATGCTTTTTTTTTTCTTTGCAACTTAACTCTCACATATCTAGCTGGTGTAACTGCACTCAAGGGATAAACCAGCAGTTTGTTATATTTTTGGAATGTGCGTATATTCATGTGTTCCATTAGTCTCTTGGTAAATGCATCTTTTGAGCTCTAAAGCTTTCTGAAACTTTCATATAGTCCTTTGCTTTGAAGCAACAGATGTCTGTGATAAGCAGATGGTTATGGCTTTGAATTTGAACATCTTTAAATACTTTGTTGTGTATATTTTATGGGGAGGAATATACTCCGTCTTACTATGCAGAACTGATGCATTAAATGAAAAGTATCTATGTCTGGATGCTTGATGTCACTTCCTAGCTTGCAAACCAATAAACCACATGTTTTTCAGGATTATTTGTTGTGGGATATTTTCACCCCATTACTCAACTTGTGTTTTCAAGTTACAAACCAACTGTGAAATGCACTAGTCTGATGTGAGTTCAGTCAAAGCAAGCAAGCAACACAAAGAGTCAAAGGAGCTGCCGCGGCTGTGAACTGCATTCTCATGCTAATGTATACTGTGAGCAGGCTGACATCTTCCTCTTGCAGAATTTCCCAGAGGAAATAATGCAATGCCTATGGAAACAGGCAAAATCTTTTGATCTTTCTTATTTTAAAATTTCATTTTTCAGGAGGTACAGCTATGAAATTTGATGAGTAGAGAATATAAGGACATAAGATCTTAGACCAGGAATAAATCTGGGAACACAAACTGAAAGAATAAATCTCAAATAAGAAGATAACTCCCATTTTCTTTCAAGGAAGAGAAGTCAGATAGACAGATTTCATCCAAATGTTTTCCTATTGGATATTCATTTACTTCTCTAAAAATTATAGTTCTTTTCTCCCTCTCCACCTGACTTTCAGGCTTGAAGAGTTTGTTTTTTAAAGAAATCTCTTGAGATAGTCTGTGACATTTGAACTGTTTAAACTTGAATTAGTTGATCTTAAGAATGGATTATCACACAGATTGTTGAAGGCTTTGTTAACTATAATGACAAAAGATATGTTATTGCATGGACTCAGTGCTTACACAAGGCACCAGCCTGAGTTGAAAGAGGAGAAATGCCTCATTTCAACAAAGCTTTGGAGTTTTTGCCTCCACCTTTGAGAAGGAACGGGGCTGTTGAAGGGTTTGTGGTGCTGCTGGAGGAGTGCTAGAAGAGTTCAGTGGTGATGCAGGACATGCTCTTTCCCTCCCTCTTTTCCTCTCTCTCCATTCCCTCTGGGAACCTTTTCCTTCTTCGTTTCTTCAGGATACCATAACCCCTAATGCCAGGCTGTCCCAGAATACAAGTTTTCCCTCTTTTGCACCTCAAATCAGCCTCTCTCTATTCCACAGCACCGTGGCTGGTGTTCAGCCTTGCTGGAGAAGAGAAGGCTTGGGATGGAGAAAGGGCCTGATGGGGACGGCATGGTCCAGCATAGCTGGTGGGCCAAACTGTCCACTGTTTGGACTTGAGTGGCTAATCCCCATCTCTGCAGGTACAAGAAAAGTAGCCCACATGTAAGAAATGCACACAGGCTGCTGATCCTTGTAGTCTGTTGCCCAAGACTAACAGCTGCTTTAATTATTGTTTTGATTAGCTATGCTTTTCCTGGTGGTTTCCTCACCCAGATGTCTTCTCGGACTGGTCACTACCCAAGACAACAGTGGACTAACAGAACCATTACTTTGACCAAAGAGAGTAGTTCCTTCAGTTCCACTTCGAAAATTTTAAGATCTCTTCTGTATCCAATACTGCAGGGTTTAAAAGAAAAAAAAAAAAAAAAAAAAATTGTTGAAAGGTTCTATTTTATAGTCTATTATTTGACAGTATGAGGTTTAGAAATCTACATACAAATGAGAAGGAGTTGTGAAAACTCCTGACTGATGTGCTGTCTTTCTTTCTGACAATTCTAATTGTTTAAAGGCTGTAACTGTTCAAATACTTAAAAAACTACAGACAGTATTCTGCTGCCTGACAGCAACGTAACTCAGAGAGAGGCTCTCCTAAATAAATCCTTGCAATGATATGAAGAGATTACTTTCTGATGTGTGCCAGACTTCTCTTGGATCTACCTCAAGATCTCTTTCTCTCTGGGGAGACCTACTATCCACTACTGGTCTGGTGCAACGCCTCAGCACATACGTATTTATTTCTCTGAATACCACCTCTTGGGCTTCCAGATGTGAGGACTGAGGCAAGACTCGATAGCTGTTGAGTTGAGAAGTCTGTGAAGGTACAGAAAACTGAAGACCATCAGCAAAACTGCGAACGACCATAAGTAGCAAAACATCCAGAGGTGACCGGTATGGAGACCTAAGACCAGTTACCATTACTGTGATTCCTGTAATGGAAAAGCTCTTGGCAGGCAAGGAAGCAGTGCAGTGGCATACCGGTTTGCAGATGGGAAGCTAGTCTGGAAGCTGCTCTAAGCAAGCTGCTTCAATGGAGGGGTTGCAATGGGAACACAGCCTCTTTGCCTGTAGGAAAATAAACCTGCTGCAACAGGTATTGTCATCCTTAGTTATCAATAGCTGTTAGTTAATGCCACCTCTGCCTGCGTGACTGCCCATTTCTGAAGTTCAGTGAAGTAATTAACATATTTGATATCTTAAATGTAGTTGGGGGCAGGGGGGAATCTGCTTATGTTCATATCCCAGAGGGAATTATTTCTGTTATATTTTTAAGGTTTCCTTTGTGGCTTTTAAGATGTTTCCTGAAATCTGCAATTACATTCATGTAACATCTGCATCCAGCTTTTTCTAAAATAACAGTGAGGCAGACTATGTGGTGATTAAAACAATTCTTTCTCTGAACTTTATCTCCCTTTTGGTTTATCAGCTGATGCTCTAGAAAGTAGCTTCTGTCTTGAGGGGCTATTGATAGATAGTTCACTGAGATAGCTCAGTATCTCAGCTACCTTGTTGCTGTGAGGCCCTTGACAACACTGAGAAAAGATTTGGTGTTCACCACAAATTGACTTTGGCAGTTTTTGGTAGTTCAGATTCTTGACAGCAGTGAAAGCCTTTGGTGGAGCATGTGGGAAAAGGTGACAGTGAAGGGAGTCAAAAGAAAGTATTGGGATTCTTTTGGGGGTTTTGTGGCAATGGGGAACCAGATTCAGCATCACGTGGTTGCAACAGCAAGGGCACTGCCAGCACACCCTGATCACTGCCTCAGTGCATGAGCAACTTACCTGCACAGTGTCATTAGCATGTTCCCTGAATCTTGTCCCTCAGAGGAAAAAATCCAGAGTACGAAATTCTAGAGGACTACAAAAAAATCTTCAAGGTTCAAGACAGCAACAACACACACGTCTGAGGATCCCAAACAGAATAATTCCCAGTTACAAAGCTGAAGATTTGGACGCTATGTGACCATGTTGGGTTGACCGTACCATGGCTGCTATGTTCTGCTCCTTAAAGAAAATGCTCTGTATTCATGGCCATTCTTTGTTCAGGAAGGAAAATGTTCAGATTCCTTAGTCAGATTGAGCACCAATGGTCACAGAACATGAGGGTAAGAATGCGTATAAACTGAAAATTAAGGTATTTTATCATTGTAATTATTGATAGACACCACATACTCCTAGATTTTTGTAATCTACAAATGGGGAGTCATCATTCTTTTATCTATACCTGCTTTTGAACACTATTTAAGTTCCTATAGCTCAGGTAGGAATCAGAGAAAAAACAACTTTTGGAGGTTCCTGCAGGAATCAAAGCAGTGGGGTTTGATGGGTGACTTAAATACACTGGGTTTTGAGAATAGGCATGGACTCAGCACATGAGGGGAAGAGTCATCCTCATGTTCATCTTCCTGGTTGAAGAGAATGATAGCTTCAGGCAGACAGCATGCAGAGACTCTTGGATGAAGGTGTTGCCAAAGACCATCCCAATAGTGCATCTATGGTGTATCACACTTGAAATTAGCCAGCAACAGCTATGTCATCTTGATTTGCATCCTGAATCAAATGACACAATAAGGCTCTGGAGAGATGGATCCACATTTAGCTAGCAATAAAATTTTTGGTTTTTATGAATCACTGAAATTTCAAAATTCTCAAGAGTGTGTTTCTCTAACTTTCCACCTTGCCTCTTAAATGAAGAAACATCCCGCTGTGGCCACATCTATGACATCACCTCTTCAAGGAGAAACGGATATCGCACTTATTATGTCTTTCTGAAAACAGGAGGGGCAGAAACGGAGTTTTGGACATTTTTCATACACATGAGCTATGAAAAAACCTTGCTCATTATCAGCCCTCTTTTTGAGAATAAGCCTACATTATGGTTGAGAACAAGTTATGTTTCATGGCCTACTGGAACCTGAAACAGAGCACTAGACCTTATTCCAGAAAAAAAACAGTTCAGGGAGAAGTATGAAATGCCCACTTGTGAGATGAATGTTGTTCCTAAGACAATCTCATGATAGAAGGTCTTTGAGCTACATGGCCATTTCCAAAGTGTGAAAGGACCCCGGCTCCTTGCAGGCAAGGAAGGAATGTGAAGGTCCAGGGAGGCAGTTCTGCATATGGGCTGGTGGTGACTGGTGAGCTCCCTCCTTATTGCAGATAAAGCGACATGTGGGTATTTTGATATCTTTGTGTCCCCCCCTGTGTAGCCCTTTGTTTTTTTCCCATAGAAAGAGTTAAAAAAACTCCTCCGGCATCTCCTCACTAGCAGGGATTTTTTCAGTGTAGGATTATATAAATTGTATTTTGCTAGCATTTATGGAAGTTATGACCACACTCTGTGGTCAGAGCTGTGTGTATATTTGTTTATATTGATTTCACTGTAATGCTAGCTTGTTGCCCCTTGTAATGAGGTCTTAAGTTTTTCCCTCTTGGCCTCAGGTGATATTTTCCAGATTATGGGTATTCTCCCTAAACTGACAGTGTGTTACACGTTGTAGTACTGTATCACTTTGTCATGTCTTTGAGGGCTCAGCTTTCATGCAGGTGTCTAATGCTGTTCTTGAAGTTCATGCTCTAATGCAGACAGGACGGTTGGCTAATTTGTGCTTCAGATGGCTTCTACCATCTTTTCTTCATTGCTGCCAGTGTTTTCTCTTGTTTCCCTGGAGACACCAGATGCATCTAATGATTCAATTCCAGCTTCCAAGCTGAAACAGATCACGGACAGCAGCCATGTGTTGTTCAGATGCTTCCATGGAAGGGAGAGATCTTTTTCCTTTTTCTCTTGCTGAACGAATTCAGTCAATAAGAACTTGTTTTAGAGCAACTTGGCATTGCTTTCAGCTAACGCCAACCTTTTCTAACTTTTTCCTGAATTCCAAGCTTTTAGTATATCCAAAAGGAGTTGCCTTAAAAGAAAACTGGTGCCTGGGACAACATACCTTGCTCCCAGCTTAAATGACAGGACAAGAAAAGTATTTAAACCTAAAAGTCACAGGTTGCAGCTGCTGAAAAATAAGACAACAGCCAGAAACATGCTTCTCCCCAATGCTGCACAAGTAGATATAACATATAATGTACTACAACATCACAGCAGGTCTCCCAAATTGAAAACAAAGCGAAATAAAAGACTACCGTACCTTGGCTCTTAAATCCCTGAATGTGTTGTCTGTGTTGATTCGTTACTTTGATTTGTGCTTCTCCGCACAGCTCATTTTTCCCTTTAATAAGAGCTCAGCTTGTAAATTGTCACTTGGATTGATAGTATTTGCACCAAACAGTGTAATTAGGCTGGAGCAACAGAATATATTACATTGTTTGTTTTCCATTATGTTTATTCCAGATGGTTTTTGTCACTGACTCTTCTTCTGAGCTGGGCTGTTAATAACCATAGGATAAATCTAATTAATAAATTTGCTGTGCTCAGTATAGATCTGTGGTGGTGGCTGAGATGGATTTACGACACTAAGTAATGGGCTCTCATTAGAAGCACAAAAGTGTTAATTCTCGCACACATATGAGAGAGAAATGGAGCCTATAGATAGTGAGGGGTTGAAGATACTTACGTGAGTTTTTTTCCTTTAAAAGATATCTGCTTAAAAATTAAACTGAGGTTATGATGGGTTCACAGTTGTGGCACTTTATTGCTTCTCTGGACAAGGGAAGTGTTTTACAGTAAAGCTACAGAATTATTTTAGAAAGAGAGCAGGAACATTTTGGAGAAAAGAACCCCATATGGGATGGAGATGCAATGTGGAAGTCTACGCAACACCAGGACTTGTCCTAATCTGCTCGTTTGCCAAAGTGGCATTGACCAGAAAGAAAAGAAAGCTGCGACAGCAGACCTTGGAAAAGTCATATCACTTAAGGATTTTTCCAATACAGGCCTCTTAGTTTTTCCATCAGAAAGGAACATAAGACAACCCAGGATAAAACACAACATAGTCTATCCATCATCTTTCAAAAGTTTTAAAAGCTGCATTAGAGGAGGTGATTGTGGTTGCTCAGTAGTAGGATCTTCGGGTCTTGGTTAAAGAGCACATTTTTTAGAAGATCAGTTAAAAGCAGATTATAGCAAATAAATTTTGTTTCTAGTAACATTTCCCACTTTTTCTGAATTCTTCCAGGAAGCATATAAGTGGGCAGCTGCCTGCAGTGCTGCCTTTTGTCAGTATGAGTGGCTTCTTGCTTTTCTGTTAACAGCTTAGCTCTCCTCTGAGCAACTAAAACAGTGTCTCTGTGTCATTAAGGTAATGCAAGGCAACGCTCCCCCAAGTGAAAAAACAAACTGTGAACACAAAAGTGTTGATTTGCCAAGGTAGCAGAAGATATTGTCCACCTGGGCTGATGTGGGCCCACTAGCAGCAGCCCGGGGAGGCCAGTCGGTGCTGCGAGCTGGGTGGCAGCGGGTCTCAGCCACGGTGGGTTTGAGCACCTTGCCCTCTGCCAGCCTGGCTGCAATCCCCTCCTGCCTTTGACTGTTGCAGTGATGTCACCGGGTTTGAGGGGAGAAGGGAATGGCACTTCCCCATATGAAATGGCAGAACATCTTCCTCTACATATTGTTTCCAGCCACGTCCTGGAACTGGTAGCGAAGGATCTTGCTCTTCAGCCTGGCATTACTTTGAGCTGGGCTCACAAAAACAGCACAACTGCTGGCATTAGCAACCATACCATGTATTACCAACTATACCATGCACCTGTTATGTGCCCCTTTCAGATACATGCCAGCTAAGCTGCAGCTGGAGAAATAAGACTACACACTTCTGTTGACAGGCATTCGTGAAGGTTTCTTGGAACAGGATTGGACAAGGAAGGAGGAGGAGAAGTAAGATGTGTGGGAGCAATAATTCAAGAAGCCTCCAAAGGAATGGTGAGCTGAGAAAGGCAGGGAGGGCACAGCTGTTTTGATCACTGAGGTATAAGGAAAATGAGGATACAGCCCGTACCCATGGCACTGGGCATCCCGCCTGGCCAGGCTACGAGGCATGAAAGCGTTAACCCTTCTGGAATCAGTACAGAACATTCCAGCGCTTGAATTCACACAGTAAAAATAAACCTTGTGCAAGGCATGTTGCTTATGAGGTTTATGCTCTGCTTTTTGATTCAATCATTTAGGAATGCAAAGCCCTTTTACCAGGTCTGAGCTTTAACAGCGCCTTTGCTTTGCCATCACCAGACTGTCGCTGAAGGTGGACCAGATCCGTGGTAATTAAATTACAAAGGTCCATGTCTGCCTGCAGCTGCTTGGCCATGTGATATCTGTGGGGCCTGATTCACCTCTGGATTGTGCTGTAGCATCATTTCTTGAAGACTGAGGGCAAAATGCTTTCTCTCCTGTGTGTCTTACCCACCATACTCTTCCTAGGCACCACTGCATGTCCACTTACATGGCAGGGCAATGGTGAATCTGTCCCACAGAGGTTGAGTGTTTGCTGGGAAATAAGGTAAATGAACAGCCTGTTCATCGAATTCCTGCGTGTTTAGTTGGTGGGGCAGAAGGTGAGTTTAGCCATCCCCAGCCAGTTCACTGTATGCAGTGTCAGACTAAAGCCCAGCAAGGTGCGAGTTGGACAACAGCACTCCCAGGCAGGCAGCCGCTCTGGGTTTTTATCCTGTATTGGCCAGGATAGGACTTGGCCTTTGTATTTTTGAAGAACAGATCCCACTTCTGCCACTGAAATCTTTGTTTACTCCAGTTCCCAGCATTCAGAGGCCTCCAGTGGGAGTTGCCATACGTTTCACATCTTTATCTATCACCCTCCTTACTTTCCAGTTGACCATGATCAGATACTCTCGTGTCACTTCCCTCGTCCCCAGGTGTTCTTTTGGGTGGCAAGTGGCTCTCAATTTCACAGTTATGCTTCCTCTGCTCCCCAGACCTACCAGCTTGATTTTTCTTAGAACACAGGATCCTCAAGGCTGGCAGTACTTACCAATTCTTGCACTGAGAGGTGGACTACTAAGAAGGCACATGCGAAAAAAACATTGTGGTGTTATTTTTCCTCCTGTTAACAAGTGGAGAACATGCAGTCAGCATGATATTCTCATTGATTCATTTATGAGTAGTTCCTATACAACGGAGTGGAAAAGAGAGTCAAGGAACATTAGACTAATTTCTATTTGGTTACTCATAGAAAAACTGGAAATAACCACATCATAGTCCAATGACTTACTCTGGATTTACACCAGTGCCAATGAGAACATAATTTAGTCCACTGATTTTACATCACATCCCAGTAGACACGGACAATACATGCAGCGTGTTAAAACCTATCTGAATGCTTATTAAGAGTCCAATAATAATGGTATTTACTGAGGATTATTAAAAAATGCGTTTTCTTTCTTCACTACTTCCACCCTCTCTCTTTCAGTCTTCTATTGTCGCCATAGTTGCTGAGCACCTTGGCCATAAAAATGAGGAGCAATTGCAAAGTCTTTAGTGAACTTTGTGAAGTATTTGGCACTTCTCATTTTATTTGTCATAGTATTTTGTTGTCAGCTTAGATTTTCTTAGTCTTGTCTTTTTAACTCCAGAATGCACTACTATGTTTGAAAATATTTCATGTAGCATTTTGAAAGAAAAAGAATACATAACATCCAACAAATAAGTCATGAACCAAAATTTATTTTATCTCCTTTATGAAAAGGATATCTGCAAAAATTTTAGCCTGTTATAAGAAATGTTGATAGTAATTATTTGACCTCTGCATTGACCTTGTTAATATTACTCAGGGTGATATTTAACTACTGTTAATGAAAACTGTTTTACTTAAAGATCAGTTGCATAGCAACTTTTATAGCAAACTCAAACAGAAAAATGTTCTAGTTCTATTATTAGATTCTATTCAATTCTACTCATGCCATTAAAGATGCTTCAGAAAATACTGCACGCCTGATCCAGGTCAGCTACTCTGCTTATAGTTTGCATACTCCTATAAACCCAGGGCACGTGTCTGACTTGATTCACATCACTACACCCACATAGTGATGCATTGCAACACGTGCAACATACATGAAGTTGACAACTCTTTCACCAAAAAAAAAAAAAAATGAGAAGGAGGGGAAAAATGCTTATGCTTTCAGTCAGAGGAGCAGAAAGCAGGCAGGAATCCTCCACAGAGCTGGAGGTAACAGGAGCTGCACTTTGCACTGAAAATTTCCTGAGCCTTCTCCATTTATTTTCATCTCTGTGGCATGCTAATGTGTTAGCTTTACAGTGTAGCATGCTGGCAGAGCATTGCAACAATTACACTCAATGCCAGATGCTAAAAAAGCTTCTTGAAATATTACTAAATAAGGTATTGTGCATGTTCTACATGGGGAAAAATAAGTAAATTCCCTGAGCAGTAAGAATAAAGGAATCTCTTAAGTCTATTAGCTATTTGTCAAATGCTTGTACTTCTTTATAGTGTTTTTCTTCCCTTTCATTTAATTCTCCACCTTTCAATATCAGCTTGATCATTTGTTTTGTAAACTAAAATAACCTCTAATTTGCTCTTGCTTTATTATGGTTTGCGATTCATGTTGATCCATTTAGAGGGGTAACAACATACTAAGATTCCAGTGTCTACTAAAAAACAGTGTCAGAAGGCTACTTATTTGGAACAAAATGATGCTAAGGGCTAAAAGTTACTACTGTTGCTGGGCATGTTACTGTATTTCCTACATAGAGGATTTGTTTTCAGGATCATAAAACACTTTCTGCAGGTTACCATGATGGGTAACTGCCTCACACAGTCTCTGGCCAGGAGGAGAGCACTGTACTTACTTAGTGAATGCGGACAAGCCCTGGCTATGACGGAGGACAAGTCATGGGTCCCAAAGGATTATGATCATAACACTGGCATACAAAGCTGGAATCCAAGAGCCTTTTTTCCACAGCAGCATATTCAGCACTAGGGATAACTAAACGGCAGCACACCCACATCAGCCTGGCTCACAGCCCACTCCTGCAAGGACCATGCAATGGCCCTTGGGGCAGCCTGTTCTTGCTCGTTGTCTTCCTCCCATTCCATCTCCTCTATCACATCAGGCTCCTACAGAAGACTCAAGGACCTTCTCGCCACCCACCTGGTGTATGAAGCAGCAGGGCTGGTGTTGCTTGGATTTGCAGGTTTTACAGCACATGCTGGGTCTGCTCATCCTGTGCGCATACAGCAGGCACATCGCTATAGGGGACAGGCGCTGCCATGGGGCCTCTCCTCTACGGAGGGTGACACATCACAGTGAGGCCCATGCACAGGAACACTACAGCCCCAGCAGAAGAAGGAAACAAGCTGATAAAATATCTCCTTGAATTTCTGGTCCATGTGAAGGACTCCTGGATGCTTCTGAGGCTGTGTAGTGCTTGCTGTGACCTGGCCGCAACATAGCTTCAGAGAGAGTAGCTGAACCTGAACTTAACCTTTGTATAAACCATTTGCTACACATCTTCTATCTACCGCATTAGCTCTCCCACAGGCTGCCAAGATCACTTTATTTGCTGTTTAAAATCTTAAATGGAAATTGAAAAGTCTCCAACATCATCACAAAAATGTGCAGTGGGGACAAGCGGAAAAACTAAATTTATCACTGGAAAAACAAAGCCAATACTCTTGTGAGTGGCTGGAAATCGGTTTGGCACTGCAGTTACAGCACTTCAGTGTCTTATTTTTGTTATGAAAATTGTTTTTCTCAGTTTTCTTCAAGGCCAATCAGTAATCATTTGTTTTGTTGGGTGTGTTTTGGTCTGACAGTTTTTATATCTCTCTCATTCACACTCTGATTCCTCAGTTTGCTAAAAGACAGCTGATAAAACTCAGTTTCAGATAAACCAAAAATTACATTTATGCCATAAATACCCTCTGTGATTATGGGAAGACATACAGTCAGTCTCTTTTCATTGGCAGTGAAATCAGTGTATAAAGCATGCTTGAATATCATTGTTCATTGTTGCAATATTGTTTTCTCAGGGACATCATGCCAAATTCTCTTTTTTCAGTACTGTCCTTACTCGAACCTTTAAACCCTTTCTTTCTAAACGATAGAAAGTAGTTCCCGGTATACTCTGTAAAATCCTCTGACTCTCCTTAGAGTATTCATATCCACTACACTCAATAAAGAGAAGAGTAAAAAGAAGTATGTCATCTTGTGACCACAGCAATCATACCAATTGTTGTGGCGAGATTTTCCCAGTCATTAATAATTTACAATGGATTCCCTATCCTTTTCACTTAGCTCCTAGCAGCGTTCAGAAATGTCTTAGTTTATGGTCTGGCAATATCAAAAGCCGTTATAATCAGATTGCATATTTCAGTGGTAAAATCACCAAAGATCTTGAGCCTGAGGATGTACAGGAGACATTACCTTTCACAGCAGCTGCAAAGAACTCTGAGAAACCAGCAGTTTTAATTACAAATAAGCAACTGAACCAGAGACTGCACCAAAGCTGAGTTGCCCTCAGGCAGAGGGAAGCTGGACTGCAGGTTGGGGTCAGGCCACGCAAGCCACCATCCATCAGGCTGCTCCTTTAACTCAGAGGGGTCTTGGAGAGCAGCACGCAGGCTGTTTTCACTCACCATGAAATTTCCATAATGAACTATACTGCAAACAGAACAAAAAAGTGTTAGTCCATTTCTTTCAGTGATCGATCTTTCTTTCAGGAGCATTCAGTAACATCTCTTTCAGTACGTTTTAAATTTATCAGTACTCTATCGTCTTATTATAATCATCTCAGTGGCACAGCAACAGCTGGATTGTGCAGGATGGACAGACGAGGAGAGCTCTTCCTTACAAGTGGTATTAGGGAGTCATTAGTATTTTTCTTCTCTCCATGTATGCTTTATGAGTATTAATTAACTCCTCCAGCACCACTGCAAGGCAGGAAATCATTGCCCTACACACAGAAATAAAGAAATGGAGTGGATTATGACATTTGTGCAAAGCTACAAAGAGAATCATTATAAGGACCAAGATGAGAACTGATGATTTTTCTTAGAGCCTGGCCCTGTAATGCAATTAGCAGAGGAACCTCCCTTCCTCTCATCTTCTGCTATGTTATCCTCCACCTGAGAATGGCACTGACTTCAGCAGTGCTTGCTATTCGAAGCTGAATTTTGATGCTAAGGTTAATTTCCATTCAATAGGATGACTCCTACCAATACATTTTTGCATCTAGGAGAAACATTAAAATGTGCCTTTGATTAAAAGCAAGGTAAGAATCCCCTTTAACTGCAGCATGACCGTGACACTTAGTAATTTTTCAGGAACAAGCGGATGCCTACAGCAGCATTTTTTATGCCATCTGGTGGTCACAGAAAATCAAACGCCAAGCTCAAACTCAGTGTGCCACCTAGCAAAGGTGCCACAGCAAATCTAGCTCCTGCTCTAGTGATCCCTGCCCTGATTAGGGCTGCTTGTGCCTCTTTTTCTTTTGCTGCTCCTGTTGCCAGTCTTTCCCTTGGATGGCTGCAAGCTGTGCTGCTAAAACTCTGGAAAGCTGCAGTAAGAAGTGGCCTGAATAGAGTTAAGTAAATGGATATTCTCAGGCGCACTCTCAACTTACATAAACGCCGTGTTTCTGTGGAATATGGAACATGGTTTCTTCACTGCTTGGATAGTGTGAAGGAAACTATGGGGACTGATGAAACAACCAATAAATAATAGCAGCTTATATACACAGATTAGTCATTTGTTTCCGGAGGAGATGGACACAACGGGTGCCTTGACAAACGGAGCTGGCTGCTCTGCCGGGCTGAGCACCTGGTCCCTGCGGGGAGGACAAGCAATGCACAGGCAGGACCTCGGGGATGGGGCTTGGACCTGGCGTTATTTTCAGCCATCTTTTTGATTCACTTCTTGAAAAACACAGATAGGGACTGATGTCCTATCTGCATGTAGCCATAGTCTTTAAAAGTGCAATCAAAATAAATACTCCCCTAGCAAGAGCAGTAAGGAGGGACTGTATTATGTATACTTAATTAAAAACTGGCTTGGAGAGTTAAGAAAAGCCAGACAGCACCATCAGCAATAGTGACATTTTTTCTACTTTTCAGTGGAAACAGCACTACCTGCCTTCTTTAATACTGTTGAACAACGGGAAGAAACCATAAATTTAGCATGCTTGAAAATACATCAGCTAAATAGCTAAGGTCATGGCCACATAGATGTTTTTGTAAGGCATTTAAGGTGCTTTAAAGCTAATACATTTTAACTGAGAATTGTCATGAGAACAAATATGATAGTTCCTAATGCAGATAGGGTTTAAGACACAAAAAGCATGTTAATTTGTCACAGCTGACCTTAGTGTTACATAGAAAATTTAATACCGTCTTCTACAAGATAGTTTTGGCCAAGTGAAACTAGCAGCTCACCAGACTTGGTCAACATTGTGTCATACTTTGTCTGTACACACATTAACACATTTGGTAAAAACATAACAGCTTGATGAGAAAAGCTTCCTTGTTTATATTGCACTGCCTTTGGTAATCCTTCTTCAACCCCCATGGCCCTAGCTCAAGCCAATGCCAAGACCTTGGGGAGTGAGCAGCCCAAAGCAGTTGAGTCCTCTGCCACCATTCAAAACTCCTCACCCACAGGTCACCCCTCGAGGCTTCGGCAGCAGGACAGGTTTCTGCTCCCACACCAGTGCAGGAGGGTTGCAAACAGATGGCCTCCTCCAGATCCAGCTGTGCCAACCCAAGCTTATCCCCTGTGCTCCCACTGTTCCCTGGCCAGTTAGGGCTCCCCACTCCTTGTCAGACACAAGGAGCCAGAGCAAGCAAGAGCTCTCTTACTCCCACTGTACAGGCCAGCCCGGTTCATTTTGACTGAAAGAGGCCAAGAGACGCACTTTGGAGCACTCAGCAGAGCTGGTGCTGTGCAAAGGAGGCCAGGGTGGGCAGGCAGGTGGTGACCTCTCCAGCCATCACCACCTGAGATCCATGTCCACACTTGGTTTAAGCTGAAGAGGATCTGGGACAGCTGTACCAGCAGAGCTGCGAGGGCAATAACCTCCAGCGCTGTGGCTTGTAAGCTTCATCTGGCACAGCTCTCTACAAAAGGAACATCTGTCCACAGCCTAAAGATATGTCTCAAAACTGATTTAATTAGACCAGCACAAGCACCCATTTGGACACTTTTGGCGCTTTGGCTCCCATTCACTTAGCAAACAACGGCGATGGATAAAAATTATTTTCACCTGCCCCAGTTGCAAAGAGGCCAGAAGGAAAGGAAAATGTATTAGCCATGCTAGCATCTTAAACTTTTGACAAATAGGTCTGGTGAATCCTGATGAGGTGCTTTACGAAGTTGCCATCCGCTGAGATCTCCTGTCCAAGGTGGCCACAGCCACAGAAAGGGCAGCAGGAAGAACTTGTGCCTGCAGCCATGCAAAGACCAGTGTCTCAGCTGCAAAGGCTGATTTCAGTGAGTCCAATGAGTGTAGGAATGGATCTATGCTGCTTTATGCCCTAGTCGGCCACTTACTATGTGGGAATCCTTCCCTTACCCATCTGGCTCTTATGTTCCCCTACACAACAGTACTGCATAGCAAAGCATGCAGATGCTCCCCATATGATTTAATGCAGTGTCAGATGGGTTAAAACAGCTTATGGAAGTAGCTAACCTACAAAGAAAGGGAGCGCCAGCAGAACAGCAGTAACAAACTGCAGAGGGACAGTTACATTTTAAATTGCTATACACATTTCTGCAGCAAGAGCCTGACTATATCCTTAGTTTTATATAGCCTCACTATATGCTTAGTTTATATAACTCCTTATTCCAGCTTAGGACAAATAAAAATAAATTGGTTGATTCTAGATCAATTAAGACATCCACTGAGGATCTGGCATTTGTTTAACTAAATTATTTTAAGATAAACCAATGCAAGTTTGTGCATAAATGTTAGAAAAACATATCATACTTAAAAGCTTAAAAGCTTAAAAGCAAAAAATCACCAATGGCAACTGAGGGCACCTTCATTTTTTCAGCACCATTTGGAGGCTGCAGATAACCCAAGTCTCTAATAGATTTTTTCTAAACTCTTAATAAAAACCTACAATTTAAATTACTTTTAATCTACCTCATGCTTACTATCCATTGTTAAAATCCTTTTCAAGAAAAACAGTTGGAATTTTAACTAGCTACAGATGGTAGAGATAAAATTGGTCCTTACAAATCTGTGTTTAAAATAGGATTTTCAGGGAGAATACTGTTTATGTTTGCTAATGTTATCCAGGCTGTCTATTTGTAAACAGGAGTCAAAGGTTTACAAGCTTTAGCCTGCAATAAAAGTAAATCAGAAGAATGAGGGAAGACCATGAGTGTTAAAACCCCCTGATACACTGGAGCTGCTTTATCCTACACAGACAGGCCACAGCAAGGGCAAGCAATGAGCAGAAGGGAACAGATGCCCTTCACAAAATTTCTGTTGTTTGTATGCAGAGAATAGCATTGCTAACTCATCAAACGGTCAGACTGGACTTCATGGTCCCTTGGCTTTTTCCTGGTATTTGGACTAGACCAGGATGGTGAACAAGAATGTACATAGGCAGACAGGGAGATCTCAGGGGGCAAGAGGGATGCTGAACAAAGCCTCCATTTGGCCTCTCTCTGCTGTGAGTTTTAGCTGCTGTTGCATGTGAGAAGGCTGAGGAGGCTCAGACTGTCCTGCTTCTCCTCAGAAGAGCCTGTCCCCTGCCTGCTCTTGGAAAGCAGACGTTCCTCCAGGTGAGAGCACAAACTCCCCTTCTGGTTATTGCATAAAGGCTTGCACAACCTCTTGCTTTATTCTCTGGCTCCATTCATTTTCCCTCAGAGATATCAAAATGAAGCTGTGCAAAACCCAGGAGCTACCGACCATTTGTCATTTAGAAAAGGCAGCAGCATCATTTCCACATACTTGCTATATGAAGCAGGTCTCAGCTGCCTATCTGCCTCCAGGTCTTTGTGCTTTTGGGCACAGAAAGAGTTGCAGACGGCCTGGCCCTCCCCAGATCTCACTGCGGCACCCACCAATAGGGCAGAAACAGGAAAGGTTTAAAAAATGGTAGAGAAAAGAAACCTCACAGTTTACAGATGAAACTCCAAAACAGAACAACCTCTTCACTTAATGGGATGCTTGTTTTTGCCAAACCCGCTACGTTTGCTAATAGGCGGTGAGTCATTATTGCCCTTTATCCACAGTCGAGGGCCTCTGGAGAGGAGGCTGTTTTGGCCGCGATTACTTCTGCACAAGTGGTACCACCTGCACAGCATCTCTGTTTCCAGAATCTGAAAGAGGACTAGTCTTCAAAAGTCCACAACTGAGGGGACAGCAGCGGCAGCTCATGGAGGCTCAGGGCCATGCACCCCATCACCTTCCAACAGGTCCCTCTTCTGCAAGTGCTGGCATACTGCATCCCTGTCATGGTTTGAAGATAGACCTCTAACAGGGAGAAGTGACTATGATATCTGGGCTTACCACAGCTTGAACATTCACTACAACAGACAGTCTACTTCGGCCAGACTTCTGGCAGGAAAAACAAGTTCCACATCTGAAACTTCCATTTAAGGACTTTTCCCAGCCATCTTTCAACTTGGCCAGCTGTAACATCACGCAGGGGGACAAGCCTTTGCATTGCCACCTCCATGCCACCACACTACTCTCCAGACAGGCACCCCTTTCTCTCTGTCTCGTGTGGACGTGGTGGCAATCTGGAGGGATATACAGAGATGCACCAGGATGGCCCTGGCTGCCCCTGGGCTTCACATGCTGCTGCATCTCTTCTTCTCCCTCAGCTCCAGCCTCAGTGTCTGGCAATTGAAGAGAAAACCCAGAGGAATCCACATCCCAATAGACAAGGTACATAGGGGGAAAAGGTCTTTTCCCCATATGCCTGTTGGGAGTAGGACAGCTTTTGACTTTTGGGCTCCTGATGCTGGGAGGAGAGCTCAGCAGTGTCAGGAGTCCAGCAAGAAGAGGGGAGCTTGGTGCTGGCAGGCACAGGAGGAGGAGGAGAAGGAGGAAGAGAAGGAGGAGAGCCACCCCAACAGGGAACGGCAAATGTCATAACCCTGTAACCTAGCCAGCATTGTGGCTGTGAGGACATGTGGTCATCAGTGACACCGCTGCGTTCAGCTGGCTACTCATGGAGAGCAAAGCAAGAGTCTGTATAATCTGACATTCTGTGGTTAAAACAGATAAATAAACAAACTTGATTTTGAATAACACTATGATGCATCTGTATTAAGAAACCACGATTGTTTCGTTAAAAGTATGCCAACGAAAGCAGTATTTTATAGCGTATCTGGAAGACTGTCCTTTAGCTGTCTGTAGCAAACACATGAGAGTTTATGCAGCTTTGATGAATTCAAAGGGTTTTTTTCTTTCTGTAAGAGCCACTAGTGTCTCCTAGAAAACATTATATTTACTTTTTGCTACTTTTCTTGTCTTTTAGGTCCAGCAAAAACATGATCACTACAGTGGGGAGATTCTATCCCATGCTGTAAGTCTTTGGCAGAGGCCAGATAACACAATCTCAAGCAGCTGCATTTTTTGCAGCTGTACCTCTGCATTTTTGTTAGAGATGATGGGTTTATGCTGCTCTGAGGACATAACATGATAGCCGCTCTTGTGTGTTGTTCAGAAATTTGCTTATTAATGTTAATACACTACAGGAAAAGAGCAGATGGCTCTTATACTTTAGTGGACCATATAAACACTAGCATTTTAATTGTAAATTAAAAATATTCAACAAAGAAATATTTGTGGCAATCATAAGGAGTCCAAAGTTACTGCTTTTCTGAGAAAGATAACATACTAAGGATCAGATTAATCACTATCTCCTATAATGCAAGAAATAGAAGGAATCAAATTAAATTATCAATTAAAAAGGTTTAAGGCAGACAAATGCACTCTGTGCATAATTAATTCAACAAATTTACCAATGAGGAATGCTGTGAAAAGCCAGAGTTTAAACTCTTTCCAAGTTTATGGATAAAGAGTCCAGCAAGGCCGACAGGAAGCAAAGACTCAGAAAACATGTCCAGTTCAGAAGACCTCAGCTACAGAGCACTGGAAGCAGGAAGATGATAACCTCCTGGCAAGCATCGCTGTGCGCTTCCCACATCCTTGGGAAGAGCACAAGAGCCTGCTGCAGGACACTGCGAGAGAGCAAGGGTACAGGGCTAGAAGGGCTTTTGATCATATTTACCAACGTCATTCATATGTAACGTTAATCCCAAAACAGAGCCATAATTAATTGACTTCTATGGATGACTTCATCATTTCCCCAAGAGAACAAACTGGGACACCGATTAATTTTATGGAGAAGGAACAGCAGTGGCTTATGAACTTCTGCACAGACCTGCTTTCATGCAATAACAAAATAAGCAGAACAGATAAAAACTGTAAGAGAGAAGCTGTGCTAGTAAAATTGTCTCCAAATGAAGCATTTCAATATTCTCTCCCATGAGCTGATAAATTTATAAAACATTTTTTTAACTTTACAGTGTGTGTACATATATATATATATATGCACATACATATATTTAAACTTTCCCAAAGACAGAGGAAAGACAGCAGCCTTATAAGAAATCACATCATCTCACAGGAAGAAAAGGATAATTCTAAGCAGAAAAGATGTGACACTTGAGCATGGGAGAGTTTTCAACTGCAATTACCCTGTTCAAGACATAATGTGTATTTTAAGCAATAGACAAAATCACAAACATCAAAACAGAACTTTCTGCAGTGCCCAATGAAGATACCTATCACAAAGATAAAAACAACAAAACAGCTTATTACATGTCAGTTTACTATTTATCAGCTAGAAACAAATCTAAGTACATCGTTAATTCAGGCCATCAGAGAATAGATCTATATTAAAGAAAATTAACTCCATCGGTCAAAGTCAAATAGAAAAAAAACTCTTTAATAATATCTTTGACATAAAATGCATCCACCATGCTCCAGGGCCTTGAAGAAAAGCTAAGTGAAAATAAGACCCCTTTGGCTGGTAAAGGTACAGATGTATGTGTGTGTGCACACAGACACACGCACACATACACACACTTGTCTGTGGTAAAATTATGCCCTGGCTGAGGGAAAAGCTACTGCCTGAATTGATCTGAGAGACTTTAGATTATAAGAATTTTTTTCAGTTTTATATCTTGATTCCATGCCATAAAACTTAAATAGTTTTATCACTGAAAGGAAAGGTCATTTTAACCAAGGCAAGAGAAAGCTGCTCCATGTTTTATGTATTTTCAACTTTATTTGCAAGTCAATACATTCTGAATCTCCGTAGGTTTCCATTAAAGTGGAAATTGCAAAACCCTTTACCCTGATGGAAACGAAGTTAATATGCTCTAAGCCTTGCATGCCTCCTCTTTTTTTATATATTTTATTTGTACTAACAATCATACAAAGAAATTTCTGGGGGACAGATCATTAGAAGTGATTCTGGCATACTGTTTGTCTTAAACTAGCCAGAATTTCTTAAGAAATAAATTTAAATCAAGGTTACTGTTTAAAATGCAAAAAGGCTCATGGCAGACAGCTGCCATAGAGTTGCAATTGTAAAATAACACTGAGTTTATCGTCAACATTGTAAATTACACCAGTAGATACTTGAATGAGAAGCCTGAGCAAAACTCTAGATACTACAGTAAAGCAAAGTCATATTCACGGACGACGGAACTGTGAAGAGTGTTATCTATAATCCCTTTTTTTTTAAAGAAATATGCATACTTTGGCATAACCTACCACATACCACTACCTTGGGCTGTGTTTCCACTGCAGGTGCACCCCAAGACTGTGTCATCTGCGGGTATGACTTGGTGCTACCTGTGTGTCCTGTTTATTCCTTCCCTAAAGGAACCCCTCTGGTGCTTCGTCTGGGCAACCCAGCTGGCACCCCCAGGGCACAGTGAACAACACAGCTTAGGGTCCAACCAAATGTATGTTTATCAGCTACATGGACTAACTTCAGCATGCTGCATTTGGGTAAGATGCCTCCATCTATGCTATTTGCTACACAGGGGCATCTTAAACAATGTGGGGAAGACCAGCTGGATTGGGGACCTCCTAGGGTGACTCTAATACCCCGTGATTCAAGGTTAGGTGGGACTTGTTGGCAGGCTGAGATCAGGGAAATTCAAGTGAAAATGAAATTAAATTGGTTGCTATAGACTCTGTGACCTTCAGACCGTGCAGGAAT
>NW_009595578.1:50613-74488 GCF_000690535.1 Cariama cristata
ATGCCCCATGGAGACCCTGCTGACATCACCCTGAAGCATCACACACACGCAGAACAAAGTCAAGGTAAAGCCTGCTCCTTACCAGCCAAAGGTCAGACTTCCCTACTGAAGAGTGGCAAGTTGACTGACAGCTGCAGCTTCTTCATGCTGTTCCCTGGACAAATCCAAGGAAACAAACACTTCCCAGATAGGATGGATTTCAAAAAGCAGTCAAATTATTGTTGCAAGAACTTAAGTGAGAAAACACCTTCAAGGCCAGATATAAATACAAGACATGTGGTTTCAATAGAGCCATGCCCAAGTATATGAGGCCCAAATTTTGTTCTCAATGGTAAGCAGGAGTATGGCTGATGCTCTGTAACAAAGTCAGAAATGACTAGTTATAGGACACTAGACCTCATCTGCACCGTACTGAAAAAACTGCAGGAATTATGCTGACTTCATCCATTTTAATCTCCCATGAGAGAACTGATTTGAAATATGAAATGGCAGTTCACAGTTACTTAAGAAAAGCAGAATCTGAAAAGTGCTTTTGAAATAACCTGCACTTACATCAGCAGAGCAATATTATCCCTGATAATATTGATGCTGTTGTTTTACTGATGAAGAAATAGAAGCATGTAAGATTAAATAATTGCCATGGAATAGACATTTCTGATTGAGGAACAGAAATCAGACCTCCTGAAAGAAAACTGTGCTTTGTTTTCTTTCTTCCTCTCTGTGAATCTGATCAATCACCACTAACAAGAGAGATATTTGCATTTGATTTCAGTATGTACAGAATCAGACTGACAAATAATTATGTGTATCAAATTGAAGTTATCATATCACAGGAAAAACTGTCATTCTTCTAAGTGAATTTGTGTTAAACAAATTTGTGTCAGACAAATTTGTGCCAAACAAAAGAAGACATAGCTCAGCTCTTCTCTTCTCTTCTCTTCTCTTCTCTTCTCTTCTCTTCTCTTCTCTTCTCTTCTCTTCTCTTCTCCTCTCTTCTCTTCTCTTCTCTTCTCTTCTCTTCTCTTCTCTTCTCTTCTCTTCTCTTCTCTTCCCTTCTCTTCTCCTGCCTCGCCTCTTCACTTTCCTCTGTTCTTCTCAATACCTTATGCTTGCTAAACTCTGAAGACTTGTTAGGATGTATTGCAATTAGGGTATATAGTAGGCTATAGTAGTTAGCAAAACAGATTGATAGACTCTCCAGAGCTCTATACAACAGCATGAGTTTTTCACTTTCAAGGTTTGTATAAATTAGAAAACAAATAAATGAGATAATACTTTTTTTTCTTCATAAGCTTTTTTGTTGGAGATTTAAAGCTGCCTGCCTGAAATGTCCAAGTCAGAAATACAGAGGAAAAAATATTAGTGTCAGTGTTACTTCAGTAAGAAAATGTTCTTATAATAGATTTTAGATTTTTCAATGTGTTGTAAGAACATTCTAAACATTTCTTCAAATAAGCAAGTTTGACACTTATATCTTCATAATACATAGCATTTTATGTGTTTAAAAAAAAATAACAACTCAAACTGAGACCTTGCAAATCCAAACAGTCCACCATAGAAATGGTTCTTATCAGGAGACTGATGAAAGCAAGAGTAAATCCTGAAGGACAGAAGTTGGCCATGTGTCTCAGCAAATGCTGCAGTGAGGGGAGGGGTAAGGATCCATGTGGAATTAACAGAACTTTGAATGTCTTGTGCTGAAAATTGTTATTTCCATATGCATAGAGTGGACTCATGCTGCCAGATTGGGATCACAACTCTTTTCTCCTCCTTGAATACATACAAACAGTCAGAGCCATGAAGGCACTGACATCCCTGACTGTCCTTGCCATCCCCTCCTGGGGTGTCCCATCCCCCTGCCCATGGTCCAGGACCCCATTTCAGCCCAGCTGACCCCCATCAACAAGCTTACATCCTGGTCTGGCCTTGAATGCTGGGGGTACCCCCAGCTGCTGCCTCCAGGCTGCCCTGGTCCCTGCTGGGGTGATGGGATGGGCTCTGGCTGGCGAGACCCTGCCCTGCCACCCTGTGGGGAGCTCCATCACTCCCAGTCCCAGGGCGCAGCCAGCCCTTGCCTGGCACAAGCATCTCCACAAGATGTGAAATTGTAGGACTCGGGCTCATCAACTAGAAATGCAGGTCCTGTGTGAGTGCTTTCTGGGTACCAATGGGGTTGCCAGAGGGCAGGCTTGGGTGGAGCTGGTGGTCCTATCAAGCCTGGTGGGAGACACGATGCCTTGTCCCTTCTGCTCTTCTATGGAATTAGAAGTCCTTGTTTCAGTAAGAAAACACCATACAATATAGAATTTAAATGGAATTTTACTCTACAGCTCCAAACTGTTTAGAGCTGTCTTTCTAATGTGCATGACCTTCAGTCTTGCAGAGCTCAACCTCACTGAAAATCAAGTCGTTATTTAAAGGTTTGATTTAATCAGGAAGAAGCATACTTAAAAAACGTGCTGTTACCCAAAGCAGACATTACATAAATTTCATTCTATTTTTACATCTTCCTGGCTCCGATCTCCTGAATCTGACATTAACCATAACAATCACACATGTGACTAAACCAGGCCAAATTCTCCTTTTTCTGTTCCAGTATAAATATAGAAGTAATACTGTTGAAGTAATAGCTTTGAGGTAGACTCACTCCACGAGAACAGCATTTTTCTCAGAACAGCCACATTCAGGAAAATATGCTGATTTTGAGGCCAGATTTTTATCTCCTGTACTGACAAGTTACCACACCAGCACGGAAGAGACCACCAGGGTTGACGTGAGAGCCTGGCAGTCCCAGAGGCTGGGGACATACTTTAATGTGTGTGACATTTTGAAAAGCACATGAGGCTTCAAAGCTCTTGTGCCATTTTCAAAACGCCTTAGGCTTTCAGGAGTTCAAGCCCCACTGATTTACAGTAAGGCTTAAGCTTTTAAATCCATTTATCGTTTGTGCTGATGAGGGACAGCCTCCTGACTTGCAACTCTGTGAGATTCAGCTTCACAGTCACAACCTCTCTCTTAAGTTTGACTCTTTGGTTTCATGTTGAGGCTCTCTCTTTGGTGCTCTGGACATGCCAACAGTGCACCAAGGGTCAGACCATGGAGACCTTGCAGCTAACTCTGGGCAGTGGATAGTGCACTGCCCTGTGGACGTGGTCCTGCAAGAAAGCCAGCAGTATTTGCATGGCTACAGGTTGCTTGGGCATTAAGCTGTGTCAGGCGTGCAAAGCCTGGGTCTCACCTTGCTGTCCTGAGTATCTGTGTTGCACAGCACTGCTCCTGCAGATGTGCCCGAAGAGACCCCCTTCAAAAACCCTAGGCTAAGGCAGCCTCTCATGCCCCAGTTGGTAGGCCACAGTTTTTATGGTTCATTCATTTCGACTTAGGTATCCAGTTCCTCCCAAGATGCATTTTCTGTGTGTGAAAGTCATATGTAAAAGTTGGAACCTATAGGAACTTTTGTAAATTCAGCCCAAAGGTCTTAGCACCACAAAGTTATTTCTTATCCAGGAATATTTAATTCCAGAATGCTGATTTTCTAAGTCTGTTTTCAAATGCACAATTGTGCAGTTATCTTTTGAAGGTTCTCAAGCAGGAACCTGGGAGCTGTAGTGAGTTTTTTTCAGGACTGGTATTATCTGAGCTCTACTGTGCAGTTCTGCCATTCCTGGGAGTACAGCTTGGCTAGCATGGAGCACTTCAGAAATTCCTGCTTTTATGCTGTAACATATAAAACTCAGTAATAAAATCCAGAGTGGTTCAAAGTAGATAAGTCATACTATAGGGCTTTTAGAATGCCTTCCATCTTCTAAGTGTCACATAAATAAAAACTAATTAGTCCTCCACAGTCTTGTCAGACATGCACACTTATCCAAATTTTTAAGCTAGAAAATTTATACTTTATCCTACCTTTGCGCTCCCAGTATGTTAAGGACTGTTTACAATATCACCTGAATCGAAGAGACCACAGTGTTTAGCAAGCCATCTCTAGCTGGGGATTTGCCCACGTAGGCAAAATTTCCAGTTCCCCTCTTGGAAAAGCTAATGGCTTGCTGTGTTGCAACAGCAGTGCAGAGAGACCCTTTGTATACTTAAAAATATTGCTAACTTAACTACGACAGTTTGCAGTGTGAAAAAATGTACTCATGTCAAGCCTCAGACAGATGTCCTCTTCCATGTACAGCAGAACAGGGACAAGAGGTTGCCACTCAGCAGAACTTGGTTGCTCCCTGCCCCAGGTCACAGCTTCCAATGCTCCTCTGGCAGAGAAGTTTATGGCAGCCTTCCCCAACTTGCTTCAGGGGGAAATCAACCAGCGTAGTCCTGCCCAAGCATTTAAATTGCTTTTTTGGTCTTTGCCTAGTTTGATGTAGAATGTAGTCCCTGGCTGGATGCCTACTTTTCTGCAGGGTTCCCAGAAAGGCACACTGCCTGGGTGATATCATTTGATGAACTTCCAGAAGAGAACAATGTGCTGGGGGAGGAGTGTCCCTTTCAGGGTTTGGAAGCTTTCTTCTCTGCACAATTATATTTTTTAATGGTGAACACTGTTCTTTGGTACAATATGCTGTCACCAAGGGAGCAACTGGGTGAAGGAGAATCCACCTTCAGAGGTGTCTGTGATCTAATAAATGACATTTACCTTGAGTGGATGAGAATTAAGCCATGCCCAGGGACTAGAACATATTCAGCCAGAAATCCAGTGAAGTTCCCTAAGTTGTTCTTGCTAAATGTGTCCTGATCTCCCTTTGCTGGCTGGTCCCCATCATTTACCCCCCGTGCAAAGCGATTGCTCTCATGATGGGAGCTCTTTATAGCCTTTTGCTCACAAAGTCCAGGTGTGAACACAAGTGAGCATAACGCACAGGGCAGTGGAAGTCTGTCCCCTGTGACTCATGGCAATAATCTATGAGTTTCGTTCTTGTTTGTCCTCATGTGCATTGCAGTCTGACATTTTCTTTTTGCACCCTCTGTTTTTCCTCTTTCCATCTGAAATGGTTTTCCCAGTCTGTTCTCCATTTCTCTTCTGTCATCGCAAGGTTGGTAAAGCAGAATGATCTAAGACAGAAGATGGAAATTCTCCTAGCCAGGGCTGGGGAGGAACCAAGAAGCAGAAGCCTGCCTGAACTGAAAGGCACTCCATGGGAGATGGGCACACTGCTCTAGGCATCTATCCACATCTTTAGATGCCTACATACTTCCACATGCCTGACTCCAGGTTCATAATTAACCCTGCAAATTGCAGGTCATCCCTGACAACAGCTTGTGATTTATGGCTCCTGTCTCTTTTTTTTTTTAAGAAAATAGGGAAAACCTTTTAAAGAAGTCTGTATGCGAGGTATAGGGACACTTGTACCCTGAGTCTTCCAGTGTTAAATCCTGGGCACTTTTCACTACATTGCAACCAAACATTATTGTCTCCATGTTAATTGTCAACTGTAAGCAACTGGCCTAGCTTCTCGGCTCTCTGTCAAGACAAATTCTGTCAGGTTTCATCTATTTCTGTGTTCTGGTACAGCTGGCAGTGAACATGCTTCGCCTGCCAGCCCTCATGTTAAAATTCCCCTGGCTGAGTCAGACTATCTCACTGATACACACTTTGACCATCTTCTTGGGCATTTTTAGTAAAAACAACCTTCCAAATAATGGGAATGGCTGGAACCAGAGAAAATATGTTTTAAGTCAGACACTGAGAAATAAAATGATTCTCACTCCTTTGATATTTTCAAAATCAAACACATTGAACTTCTGGTCTTGATTATAAGTGCTCTATTTTTTTTGTGAAGTCTTGAGACGTGGTTGAAGAATCTGACTGCATTCAATGTAGTTATGAAGGAGACTGTTCAAACATGACTGAGTACAAGCTTAAGAGAGTAAGACCGTTAAATGTCAGCATCGCTAATAAGGCCTTTAAGGATTGTTTTCTCAGAAATATTTAGCTAATGTTCTTTCCCACTGGCTGATTGATCCCTTTGGGTGCCATCAGCCATGCTGGGACAGGGAATCAAAAGTTCAGACTGCTCAAAAAGTGTCCGGTCACTCTTGCTTTTTTACACAAGGGAAGTAAAGACAATGTAAAGCCACGTGAAGATTGCTGGATTGCGTAGCTAAGCCATGGAGTGTGGTGGTGGCCAGCTGTGGTCTCAGTTCCTTAGAGTAAGGCATGGTGGAGCTCTGGAAGTCCAGCATAGTCCCCATAACGCAAAACAAGCTAGGAGATGCATAAACCTGTGCCCATCTGAAGGTGAATGATCAATGTAAAATACCTGGGAAAAAAATCTATAATTATATTATAGACTTGTATTTTAAATAGTATAAAAATCATACAGTGCAAAGAAACTGCAGAGCATGGTGTGCTAAACTGCAGGCACTGTTTCTGAGGCTTTGTAGAAAGGTCAGTGGTGGTGGCAAATTGAATGGCAGGCTAGGACCCTTCAGGTATGTGGATACAACTGACTTTTGTGGATCATGTTTTGAGAGGGAAAAGACAGGCATAGATTGTGAGACTACCACCTAATTGTTGAAGGTGTCTCTCTCCACTTCTCATCCTCACTTATTACCTCCTTCTCCACCTTGTTTCTCCTACCACAGCTCTCCTGGATGGGAGAGCTGGGGAAGGTCTGTACATCCCACAGTGGGGACGCAAGGTAGCTATGTGAGGTAGTATGGGCCTTTGAAATATATTGCAGAACCAGAGGATCTATAGACTATCTTCTTCTGCACCACTAAGCCATTGCCAGCACTGCAGACAGAAAAGGCCCAGGAGCATCGCTATTTTTCATCTACATCTTTTTGCACAAGGAAGTTAAAATGCATCTTCTTCTCCTCCTCAAACAGTTGTGCATATGTATTGGAAGTGAATTCAAAGCTAGCAAGGAAAGACAAAAGTAAGAACACAGCCAGGATAACTTTTGACTAATAATTACTGGCTTTTGACCCAGCTTTTATTTATAACACTTCCATGGGAAATTTTCTAGGATTGTTTTAAAACAATGCCAGTTAATAAATTGTAGAATTAAGACCTGCATAGCTGGACAAGGGAGGAGGATTAGATCATATATCAGGAAGCCTCAAAACTGGGAATTTTCTACAATCCCTCAACCTCCCATGCAATGAGCAGGGACATCTTCAACACAATCAGGTTGCTCAGAGCCCCGTCCAGTCTGACCTTGAATGTTTCCAGGGATGGGGCGTTTACCACCTCTTTGGCCAACCTGTTCCAGTGTTTCACCACCCTCATTGTAAAAATTTTCTTCCTTACATCTAGTCTGAATCTACCCTCTTTTCATTTGAAACCATTACCCCTTGTCCTATCACTACAGGCCCTACTAAAAAGTCTGTCCCCATCTTTTTTGTAGGCCTCCTTTAGGTACTGGAAGGCTGCGATAAGATCTCCCTGGAACTGCCTCTTCTCCAGGCTAAACAACCCCAACTCTCTCAGTCTGTCCTCATAGGAGAGGTGCTCCAGCCCTCTGATCATCTTCGTGGCCTCCTCTGGACTCGCTCCAACAGGTCCATGTCCTTGTGTTGGGGCCCCAGAGCTGAAGGCAGTACTACAAGGGGGTCTCACAGGAGCAGAGTAGAGGGGGAGAATCCCCTCCATCAACCTGCTGGTCATGCTGCTTTGGATGCTTCTTTTAATTCTTCAGATCTGTCACCTTAACAAACTGTAACAAGGTATTAGGTCCAGAATAACGTTTTTAACATTTTTCCAATATCGAATGAATTAGATGATCTTTTGGGTTTATGCACAAGAGCAGTGATTATGCCGCGTGTGCAATTCAAATAGTGACAGAACAAATGAAACTGCCACCCTCACTTAGAAAAGCTGTTCCAGAAATCACTGCATGTTAGAACTGATCAGCAGGTCCATTGTCTTCCAGTGAATGTCTTGGCATGCACTCTTGCTCTACCTAGTGGATTTGGAACTTACTGAAATGCCATTTCCTAAACTTGGAATAATATTATTCTAATCCTGTGTTCATATCATTCTCATTATTATTTTTGGTGATGGTTTTGATGAAGATGATTGTTATTGTTGTGAACACGAATATCCTGTGCTTGTTCTGGCTTTCAATATTTGAAAAAAAAATAAACTCCTCAAACGTTTTTCCCTGAAGAAAATTATTTGGCATATATAAATGACATTGTTTCCTACACCAGTTTATGGATAAAAGTTTGTATCCTTGAAAAGGACAATCAGAAGCCAGGACCATAGTCTAATTTATGACTCACTTTCTGCTCACCAGTCAACTTTCTGTGATGAATTATTTCACTGCAACATAGGTGACTCCTGAGAAAGTGATTTGGGAGGTCTAGTCCACCCTCTAACTTCATAAGCCCAGATGAACTGAAATCCCTGACATTGGCCTCCTAATTCAGCCTGAAATTTCAAAAGCATGGCCATATGTTATCATTCACCTTTAATATTGTAACTTACCTTTTAGAGCACTCGCCAGGAAACATGGCGTATGTATTCAATGCTGTACATCCTTTTTCGGTCTGAGGAGATTCACATTTTCCGAGAGACTGCTGCATTAACAAAGAGAGGCACTTTCCACCCCTCCTTTTAAAACTGGACCATTACACAGGAAGAAACACAAGAGTCTGAAGTCAAGTGGCAAGAGAAGTCCTGATTTGGTGGCCTAATGCATGGTTTCCCAAATGTTATTTGTTGGGTACCACTGTTGTAAGCAACCTTCTGTATTCCCCCTCAAGCCTAAATTCAAGACTGTAAACATCATCACCTGAACATTATCACCATTTCCTCCCAATCCCTGCTCTGTTCCCCTTCCTGCAGTCCCACCATTCTGCTCCACAGCCCCATCACTCCTTGAGACCCCCAACCCATAGCTGAAAGCTAGACATATTCCCCTCTATGCCTTTTCCTTCCCAAACTGGTTCTCCAACTACAATGCCCAGCCACCTAAGACACACTCCTATCTCAATAACCCCGTTCCCCTCACCCTCCCCAAATGACTTTTTTCCCCACAACCTTAGCAGAAACACATGCCCCAGACTAATTAATTTCCTGTAGGCACATAAGAAGAACAGCAGGGGAGGTCTGGGAGCTGGAGATAGCTTCATGCATCAATAAGTTACTGGCCAGTCAGTGACAGGAGCAGCTGTGTGAAGGCTCTTACTCTGATTTATAAAAGGTCCTGGACATAGGCAGAACCAGCAGTTGTTGTTTTTGCTTGGCTTACGTGCAACACAGTTGGGGAACATCTAGCTTACTAATTCAGACTTTCATCTGGCAAAGGGCAGTTTTTGTTCCAGTCCTTGATCCTCAAGTCCTGTCTGCTTCTTATCCATCAGCTTTCTGTAAAATTCATGTGCAGTCTTAGGCATGAACTACCTCCAAGCTGCTCCCTCTTGGCTAAGTGCTTAACGTTGTTCTCTGCAGAGAGCTTTGTTGTCCCTGATTTAAGTCCTATGAAAATCCACGAGCTTTATTTGGGTACACTCAGTAGTACATCAGAGCAAATGCCACTGTGAAGTTTGCGCTTGCAGCTAACTACTGCTTTGGAGTTACCATTTGCTGCTCTGCTGTAATGTTAAGCATTTGTATGTTAATCCACTCTTGGAGGATGTTGTGCCTGACTGTACTATAAACCTTTATCAAAAGACATCAAAATTATTAGTTTGGTTTCTGCCAATTTGATGCAAGATGCTTAATAGGAAAAGCAGAATATACATCACTGAAGAAAATTTTGGAGCATTGCTTATTTCTCTCCAACTACAATATTTTCATGTTTTTTTCCTGCATTGCCATTGATACCAAGACAATTTCTCAATTTCTACTCTGTAAAACAGAAAAGATTCTTCACAAAGACTATGTATGTGTATACGCTGGTCTTTTTCCCTGCTGAATAGATTTGACCATGCCATATATCAGTTGAAATATCACAAACTGCAAATAAATGTAATGGTTTGGGTTTTTAAATCAATCAGTCAATGACAATCAGTATCACGGAGAAGGGAATGGGAACAATGATTTCTAGATTAATTCACTTTGCAACTTCTTTGAGTTTGAGAATGAATCTGAGTTTCACTGTAAAAAAAGGTATATGGCATTTCACACAGATATTTTTCTGAATCCCCCACTCCATTTCTTATTTTTCTCCCCACAGAAACCAGTGGACTCTGATTTCCTTGAATGCTGTAAATCAGCTCTGAAAGAATGGACAACTCCAACAAAAAACCCCACACAAGTCTTGTGAGAAGCCAGCAAACGAACTAGAAAAAACAGCTTGGCTTGCAAAATCTCACCTGACCCATGACTGACTCTCTGCTAATGCAACACTAATTTAAGACACCTTTGTACATCAGGTACTGCAACTCCTCAGCTTCTTACTGTTTGTACAGTGTTTTCTTTAGTTTCCCAGTATATAGCAGAACAGAGAAATCCAATTTATATTCAACTGTTTATGAAACAGCCAAATACTATATATAAAGCTTTAAACAATTTTCTTGCAAGATATTGCAACACAGTTCATTTCAGATGACAGTCCAAGCCAGGCTTAAAAATCCCCAACCTGCTAGCAGCCCATTCACCCTCCTCCACCCATTCCCTGCAGGGCAGGCACCTGATTCAACCTGACCCATTAGGGTGAAGTAATTATTTGTGCTGTGGCCATCAGGGCTTCCAACCAGGCACTGAAGCTGTAGCTCTCTTACTGGCATCTTTTCTGCAGGCCGAGCAAGTTTCTGCCGCAGTTATTCAGGTTGGAGATTCATTTGTAACCATAAGGACAGTTTTCAAAATGAAATGAAGGTGTAAGCTTTGTCCTCGCTAGAAGAGACTGCTCCTATGGGCACATCCTCCTACCACAGATATAACTCCCTCCAGCAAAAAGGCTTTTCTCCCTAAAGCTTACACGGGTCCCAAAGACCAAATAAACTGTGTGAACAAAGGACTTCGCATTGAAAAATCTGGATTCTTTTTTTAATGTGTCAAAGTTTGGTCCAAAAAAGCTGGTATTTGACAGTTACACTACGTCAGTCTACAGGCTACTTGAAAGACATACAGTAACATATATGGTGACCAGAAACATGTTGAACCTGACAGACTTTCCTCCTTGCCTCCTACATGTATTCTGGTAATGCAGAAATCCCAGCTTGTACCTGTGCATAATGCACCACAGTGTCACACTTATTAGCATATTCAGAGCCATCTGCATGTGACTAGAGTGCCATAATATGCATAGTCTTATTTGTATGCATTTTTTCCAGATCCAAGGATGTTTGTGTTGCTTTACATTACAAGTTTTGCCATCTACACAAGCGAGCAACCTCTTCAAAGCCAGTTCAAAGGAGAAAATTACTACACCAGATACATCTGTAGCATCCCTGGTTTGCCAGGCCCTGCGGGTCCCCCCGGAGCCAGCGGATCCCCGGGGCCACACGGACGCATTGGTCTTCCAGGAAGAGATGGTAGAGATGGCAGGAAGGGAGAAAAAGGTGAAAAAGGGAGTGCAGGTATTGAATATTTGTGTAACCTAACACAGTAGTACAACAAAGCAAGACCTTTCATTGTCATTGTTATAGCTATATAAATATATATACATGATGAATGTGTGAATGTGCCTGTGTGGGTTTAAGCGTGATGCATATATGTATCTAGTGAGAGAAAGAAAATACACATATATATTTTAGATATGTCTAATATGCATATACTGAAATCTGTGTAAATAAATGTAAATGCATAGCCTTCCTGGGCATAGATGCTAAAAAAACATTTTGGGAAAAATGAAGCATGTGTGGTGTCAAACAAATAGTCTTATTTGTGCCAGTAGGCAGGAATGAAAGATTAGCAGTTAGGTATACACTAAAAAATGCTCAAATAGCAGAAGATATTTAGTGCACAAGTATCATTATATAGGTAGCCACACTGCTGTCTTTCCCATCAGCAGCGCCCATAGTTCAGTCAGCAATGGACTGATTATGTATAAAATTCTTCAATGTGTAACCAAGACGTATGAGGAAAGGTAGGAAAATAGAAACAAAGGACCCCCGGGCTGCAGAGCCCAGTCCTCTCTTCCTATCTGCCAGTCCTTTTGCAAACTTGCTAAGTATTTTTGGAATATTTTGAAATTCTGGCCACGTTTTTCTTGTTTGTTCAGACACACTCAGTAGCCCACACAATCATTTACTGAGATGATATGTGCAACGATTAACCAACTTGAAATGTTTTTGAAGGTTTAAGAGGAAAGACTGGGCCAGTAGGACCAGCTGGAGAGAAAGGAGACCAAGGTCAGTCTGGTAAAAAAGGACCTGGAGGATTGACTGGTGCCAAAGGTGAAGTAGGTCCAGCTGGACCACCTGGACCTAAGGGAGATAAAGGAGACCGAGGAGAGCCAGGTGCACCAGGGGTCTGTAAGTGTGGAAAGATAGTGCTGAAATCTGCCTTTTCTGTTGGGATCACCACCAGCTACCCAGAGGAAAGATTACCAATTGTATTCAATAAAGTCCTGTTCAACGAGGGGGAGCATTACAACCCTTCCACAGGGAAGTTTATTTGTGCCATCCCAGGGATTTATTATTTTTCTTATGATATCACCTTAGCAAACAAGCATCTTGCAATTGGGCTGGTTCACAATGGGAAGTACCGGATAAAGACATTTGATGCAAACACAGGCAACCATGACGTAGCTTCTGGATCCACAGTGATCTACCTTCAGCCAGAAGATGAAGTATGGCTTGAGATCTTCTACACTGACCAAAATGGTCTCTTTTCTGATCCAACGTGGGCAGACAGTTTGTTTTCTGGATTTCTCTTATATGTTGATACAGATTACCTTGATGCTTTATCAGATGAAGATGATCTCTGAAGCAGATGATGTCAAATAACATGTAAACTGGACACCCCAGCACAGGATTTTATCTAGCTGTGTGGGGGACATAAAGTTGAAAATAATTAATCTGGGAGTTTATTTTTGTTTTGATAGGAACCAAATCTGAGTTCATAAGGATCCTTCTAGAATCTAAGCTGGATTTTACACTGAACAGCAAGTATATCAAAAGGAACTGTAATTAACAAAAGACTGCATCACTCGAGGACTGACTCCTCCTGAAAGTTATGTTTGTAATACTATTTAAACAAATTTAAGATACTGTACATTGGATTTTATATAAAATAGATTAAGTTGCAATGTAGAATGGATATTTTGTATATGACATTAAAGTAAAATTGAACAATTGATGGCAATATCATCTTTGGTCATTTTAAGACAGGAAATACATTAGAAACAGAGAAAACATTGATTTTAAAAAAGGAGAGGAATAAAATAGGAATGTCTGCTTCAGGATGCAGCTGAACAGGCCACAAGGACAGGCCCATCTGATATTTACACCAACACATTATATTCATAATTAGCTAACTTCCTAGTAAATGCATAAAGATTTGTACTAGCTGAGGACTGCCCAATGACAGCCATAAAAGAACAGAACAAAAGTATTAAACGTATAAAATAATTAAAAACTGGGAGAGCTGAAAATTTGGAGATAGACAATCAGTATTCAACGTGAGTATTTTCAGTGTAATTCCAAGTGGGTTTGCTATTCTTTCAATGCTATTCAGTATCTTTATGAGAAGTGTGGAAGAAAACATAAACTTTTTGCTGAAGAAAATTATGGACGCCAAAAAACTGATATAATAGTAACCACTAATGAGAACAAATTATATGGAACAAACTGAGTCACATTGTTAAAGCAGACTTATTTATATCCCAATAAGGCCAAATGCAATGAAATAAATGTAGGTCACACACAAGATGAAAACCTGCATTCAGGAAATCAGTGAACTTGGACAAGGCACACGGGACATCATGGATAATCAGCTAAATACAAGTCATCAGAGTAGGCTGTTGCTACAGCCCTTTGGATGTATGATAAATGGAATTACAAGTAGGAGTAAAGAGTAGTTACTTTCGAAGCTGCTACTTCTGTCAATGTTTCAAAAACTTACTCAAAAATTGGAAAAAAAAAATTGTTGTAATCCTGCTCATGCAGATTACACAAAGGATGTAACAAGGTCAATTTATTTTTCTTGTTAATGAGGTTAAGAGGTGATTTGATCACAAATTGCAAGTACCCATCTGGAGATAAAATTTCTGGTAGCAGCTGGCACTTCCTTCTATCAGATAGGAGCACAGCAAGATCATAGAATCAAAGAATCATAGAATCGTTATGGTTGGAAGAGACATCAAAGATCATCAAGATCCACTGGTGAGAAACTGTATCAGTTCCCACTGGAAATGAGGAACCTGTTTTACTAGTGGTGGTAAGCAATCATTGTAAAAAAATCTGTGAACATGATGAGTTCTCCAGCATTCAACACCATTAAGTCAAGACTGGCAATCTTTAATTGAGTGCTCTTAATTTCCAAGAATTTACAATCTTATTTCATACATCCTTGATTTACAGAAACCT
This sequence comes from Cariama cristata, assembly GCF_000690535.1. Lineage (NCBI taxonomy): Eukaryota > Metazoa > Chordata > Aves > Cariamiformes > Cariamidae > Cariama > Cariama cristata. The sequence goes on from NW_009595578.1 coordinate 65,044, forward strand.
GCTATTTCTAACAGTTATTCAGATAGTTTCAAATTATAGTGGTCTGTGTTACACAACTCCTGATCCCATGTTATTTATGACCAAGGTGGAAGGGAATTTCTGTTTTCTTTCTGTGTACTTGACTTAATTAAGGACATTACAACAAAATAAGATTACACAAAAATACCGCTATGATTGTAAAATGAGCACTACAGTTATGTCTGGAACATTAATCTATGCACTCAGTATCTGTGCCCTCGTTTCTCCATGCATTAACATGCATGTCTTTGAGTACATGACTGCTGCTTTAGGCAGTGAACAGGTGCAAAGTCCCATCCACAAATCAAACTGGCAACGCCTGTACAACCCTTATTTTATATGACAGTGCGAGATGTGTAGTAGAAGACAAAAGTAGATTATTTTTCTAACCAGACATCTAATTTGTTAGTGTTACACAAGAGTTGCTTCCTGTGAAAAATATGGAAGAGAACACTTACAGATTCAGTTTATTACTGTGCTGTACAATCATTTATACATCTGCAAATTAAGCACAATATGAGTGCAAAATGCAGCCCAGTCATCACTTACAACAATGACTGATGCCAATGCTTCACAGCCACCAGTGCCTATACAAGGCACAAAGACTATTAGCATTGCTCAGTGCTGTCTGCACTGAAATTCCACAGGACGGAACAGACAATCATACCAAGCCCATGACTTCCAGGAAGCATAATTCAATAGATGCAGGATTGGACCTCTAATATGTATTATGCAGCAAAAGCAACTAATAGAAGTATTTAGTTTCATGTTTATGTAAAAGAAAATGGAAATAGGTTTATGACATTTGGATAAATAGAAAGTTTATATTAGGAATAACATGTCCATTTTTATTAGAATTAGACAATCTCCTATAAAGCCAAACTTAAGAAAAGAGTATGATCAATTTTTTTCAGACTCTACAGAAACATATTTGGTACTTACAATAAATCTGGAAATTTTCAGATAAAACTAATTTTTCACAAGCGAATAGAGAAAAAATAGGACTTTATAGTGAAATGTTCCTGGTTGCAATCCTAACCAAAAGCAAACTGCTTCCATGTAATAACCTGGTAAAAATGAATGAAATATAAAAGAGATATTTTAACCACACCTATGTTGAAAATGACACCATGGGAATAAGTAAATCAAGAGTTATTGCTTCCCTCTACTTAATAATTTTAGATTTATGTTTGTACAATCATAGAAAAGTCATTTTACCTTCCCTAAGTTTTCCCATTTGGATTCTGTAGTTATTTGAACAGTTTAATATTTTGGCATGAACTGTTAAAAACAAGTAATTCTGCTGAATTATTCCTATAGGTTTTGGCAAGAAGAATCTTTTTACTATATGTATGGACAACATATGTATGCAAGTAGCATGTGTCCCTGCCCTCATTCAAGATCTCAAGACATTATCCTAAAGTAAATCGCTGCTATTGATGTTATTTTACTTGAAAATAGATCAACTTGGATGACACGGTATTTCATTAAGGGTATTCCTCTGTTTAAATTTGAATTTGAATGGAAGACACCCTGGGCTGAAGTCTTCCCACTATTCACACCAGTAGGTGGGGAATTCTGGTTTGGTTTCAAGATGTTGTAGGACAACAAACAGCAAAATGTCTTTGGGATGAAATCTGAAATGAATCAAAGATTTCTACATAATATATATGTCATTCTACACATGCCATAGTGCCTATAAAATTAGGCATCCAGACCAAGTTAGTCATCTAGACTTCGCCTACAGTCAGCAGAGAAATTAGTGTCACCAGGAGAAACTCCCAGGAGGAAGCATGTCTTTGCTGCAGCACCAACTTTTGGGCTTCCTGATCAAGGCTGCAAGAACTCATACAAACCTGAGACCATCAGGAAACTTTCAAACAATATTAAGAAGATTAGTGTTCCTGAGATTCATAAGTGAAAAATATATATTTTTAATTGGGACATATGTATGTAAATATGAATAAGTAAAAATAAAGTTATTTGAAACAAAATTGTTTCCCACAATCTTTTACTCTTTCAGACTTTCTTTACGCTTGATAGAGTGACATCAAGGCAGAAGTCAGTCACATGTAGGATTGCTGAATATTTTTAACCTAGATAACTAATGAAACATTCAACTCCCTCTTCAAATTGATATAAGTGTGTTACTTTGAATAAATACCTTCACTTTCTTCACTACTGGCATTCATGTCCATATGGTTTAGTTTGTTACACAATTTTTTCAGGAGCAATAGGTCCTAAAGAATTTTTTGAATGCTCAGACAATACAGAGGAAATAGTTACTAATGGATATCAGTACTGAGAACATTATCTACATTTTTCAAATCTTTTTAAATCTACCTAACACCATTTATGTACTTTTGGGATAGGCAAAAGTATATAAAACTGACAAGCAGCTTCCTTCGTTCCTTACCAAGTATGTTTCATTAGTTGGCAGGGTTCGTCTAATACTTTATTTTTATTTAACTTCCACAGGTCACCAACCAGATTCAGTTCATTTTCATTCATTAAGACATTTACTGAATAATTTACTTTTAACTAATTGGTTTCATTTATCCACTGGCAGGTAATTCATAGTCAGGATAACTATACTGATGCTGTACTAGGCAATTTGGTCACTAGGAACTTCAGTTTTATGTGGAAATGTGGCTTACTTTACGTATGTGTTTCAGTAGGTGACGAATCCCATCCAAGAAATAATATATGAGAGTAAACAGGAGAAAAATAAAGTTGAGAAAGCAATATACCACAACCTTTCTCAATGAGTAATACATTGCTTTCAAGAAGTAATTTATTCATTTCAGTATAAACCATTTAGATTTCGGCTCAGAGACCATATAGAGGTTATATTCACTTTCCTGGAACTTCTTAAGTCAACACTCCAAACTGAGGTTATGTCAGTATTTCTGTATTTCAGAGGCATGATTCTTCCTCACGTCAGCATGAAGAAATTTCTAAGTACTCTCACAAAATTCTCAGTCTCTGATTCTTGATTTTGTCCTAGATGCATACATCAGATCAATTCATGAAAGTTACTACCTAAAGCAAAAGAAAAATTAATTAGACATATTATACACATATCTTTTAGTAGTAAATAAATACAAAGAAAAAGGTGTCTCGGATTTTTTGGCCTTTGGCTTATATTCCTCAGTTCTGAGTACAATTATTTTGGTACGATCCAGCAGCTACCTGCTGGAATAGGTGTAAGGAGATTTTTCCTCTGTGGTGACTGTTCCTGCAGCAGCAAGTATTAGCATAAAATTTATCCTGCCTGACTTTAATCTCTAAAAGCTCACAGATGATTGCCTACGCTAAATTAGTTGTTAGCTCTCCTGTCATCGGTGCAAAGAAATAGGTGAGGTAAATCTCTGTTTGGATGACACTGTATTAGACACCTACTTTAAGAAAGGAGGAATCAAGAGGTACATGTCTCTTCACATTACCTATATCTACGTGACTAACTCAGGTTAGCCTTTAACTTTGAGGTGGCAAAAGTTAAATAAGATGTCTGCTCTTAGAGAACAATCTGCTAAGTGGAAAAATTGGCGTAATTTAATTTGGCAAATTATATGTCTCACAATTAGAGAGAAGATGTGGATTGATGAGAATGCAAAAGTACCCTTGATGAGAACACAAAAGTACCCTTGTAATGATGGAATTGACCTCTTGTCAGACCTTTCATAAAGTATTGCTCAAGTTCCTCCTGGGACAACTTCAACTGCAGTAACTTGGCTGTCCTCCACAAAGTTTTACAGTATATTAAGGCGGGCTAGATAATCCTCTCATGCCTCCAAATTCAACACACTTAAGTACATATAAAATACCGAAGTTTTTAAGGACACTTAATTTTAGGTGTAGAAAACCTAAATGTATCCTGGAGTGTTTCTACTTACACCAAAAAAATTATAAATTTGTTTCTTTTCAACTTCAAAGCACATGTCAAAATCCTAAACACAATACAAAACATAACGCAATATTTGTAAAATCATCTCTGCAAAAGAATAGCTTTGTTTATGTCATGTTAACAAAGGGGCAAAAAATACTGAATTCTTGAAAAACATAAATGAACTATGATTCTTAGCAGGCTCTAAAGCAAATTTTTAGCAAGAAGCAAATGGGATTTCTAGAAATGAAGGAATTATATGAAGGAAATATACCAGCAGTTCCTCTTCTTTCTCTACTTTCAACAAAGTGTTATCCCTAGGCTTGGAAGCCAGTGGAAAGGATTTAAAATTTTTGAGCTGAAGAGTAATTTCTTTAATCATTTGAAAACTTGCCTACCCCTGATGCTGATGTCCCTTCCATGCAACACCCACGCTCTGTAAGATGTTCTGCTATGTGAACACAGATTTCTAAACCACATCTGACAAATTTCGGATTTTATTTGTCATTTCTGTCATGTTGGATTAAGGTGCGATTGGTTTAAAATAATCAAGATGAGCAGAATTTGTTCTTCCTTGTTTGTAACTTCCCTGAAACTGAGATCACTGCAGAGTTGCACATAGTACTTGAAATCCCTATTTGAAGAACACAGCAACATGTACTCCTACATTCTGTAAATGTACATGGCTTGCAAGATTTGGTGGGTTTGCTTCTGTTTTAATTTGTTTTTACAAGTTTTGGCTTTGATTCTAGGCAGGTAAAAAGAGGTGTATATGGCAATACAAACCTTACATTATCCTCAAAGCCTGATAATAAACTCTGTCGTTCATCATCCACTAAGCATTTTAAAACTGTTTTAATGCTGAGCTTGGGGTCTGTGATCCCTTAGCCTGCCTGCTGCTGGGGTCATCTGCACCGTGGTCCCTAGAAGCTGCCATCTACCCTGCCTGTGCTAAAAGCCATTCTTGACCATCATTGACAAAACAACGGTTTATGCCTAAGTGTGACAGTGTCACATCTAACAACGCAGAGCTGCTCACATCAACTTATCTGGAGCACTAAATCTGCTGTCCAGTGTAATCAATGACATTGGGCTTGCCTTTGTTTTTATAACGCTGACCGAGATAAATGAGTTGTTCTCCGCTGCAGGAAACATATGTGGTTTGAATTCCGTATGTCTCCCGTGAGTAGAAGTCATTGTACTAACGTGTTTTTAAGCAGTTTTCCATCCTGTTAAGCAAAGGTCCCCCACTGCTTCTTTATGGTACGACAGTAACGTTCCTTACATAATGGTCTTCATATTTGTCCATCATTTAAACTGTTTGTACAACTGTTTCTGACATTGGAATAAATTGTTGGGACACAGCCTTATTAGCAAAACAAGATGTTGAACCTGAGTCCTTGCCAAAATGCTGTACGAAGATTCACTCACTGGATCATTTCCACAGTCCCACATACGGTGAGACTCAGCAAATAACAGACACCGTGTACCATGTATGTTACCCAAGAAACCTGCCTTCTGATTACATTTCTTTCCCATTCTTGAAAGCTGTTGTCATGTCAGGTGTCTTCTAGATGTGATAGTTCCTCTTTTAGCAATTAAAAATGCATACTCCCAATCTTTTTATCCACTATGACTGTTTACTTCTTCCCATGATCTCCTTCTCACAATGGTATCCAGAAACAGGAAAGAATTTAGCCATCTCTTTTCATGTGGTTCCAGCTATCAAAACTTTGCAGTAACAGACCTTCAGATGTTATAGGGACTATTTATATAAAGACAATTATAAATAGGTCTAACAACAACTCCATTTAGCATCAGCCATATTGTTTATTCTTGTCATAGTAAAGATACTAATACACATGTTAACATAAGAAATTACTTTGTTAATAATTCAGTGCAGCAGAAAAGACCCCTCTCCAGATCTGGTAGGGAACCTATAAACTGCTTTGTACCTATAAAAATTAGGAATTGTAATATAAGACAATCCACCTTTCTACAAACTATCAGATAGCGCTGACATTTCTGCCGTTCCTACTATTTACACAAGCTGGCTGTGAGCATTTAACAAGCAGATAATCCATCCCTCCACTGCTTCTCTAACCAGGGCTTAAGGATTGTATTTCCCTTTATGCAGGCTCTAGAACAACCCTAATGAAGCCTTCATATCCTTTTTTCTGCTACAGAGATATTAAAGTATACTGATAGCTTTATAAAGTTATGATTTGTCTTCTTACTTTGGTTTCAGGATCTGCCTTCACCAGACTCAGAGATTTTACCAATACATTTTTTAATCCTGGTGTGGCAAAAAGCCTGTGCTTGCAAATTACAGCTGCTGAGAGATACACATTTTTTAACCCTGCTTCCCATTATTTTTCCCCAAAATGACATACTAAGAAGTTTGCTGAGGCTTATGCTGATTTGTAAAGGTCATCTGTAAAGAATAATGCATCATCGTCCCCTTAATACAGCTTCAATTAATACTCTGAGTACATTGGAAAGCAGAAGCACTTGGAAAACAACTGGCTACTAATTGTCCACTTCAAGGGTTTATCCCTGCATGACTGATGTCAGGGATTCTTTTCAGAGTGAAATTAATCTAAAAAAAAATTTACTTGCTGGAATGTTGGCATATAGTCTGAATTAGAGGTTTAACATCTCCCTTTAGTCAACAGACTGAGACAGGCTGTTGCGCAAATGATTGATATTCAGGAATCGCTGCTCTGAATCATACATGTCCCAAGAAGAGTCTGTGCCTCTCCTTACAGAAGAAGTTACAGAAATTAAGTCAGATAATTTAGCAAAGTTAGGTACTGAAAGTTAGGAGGAGTGACTATCTTTATTGTATTTCACTCTGAAATAACCATCCTTGATCCTGCAAAAATATACTATGGATTATTTTTTTTCAAGTCACTGCAGTAATGGAAATGCGTTGCCATCTGCAGAAGCTGCAGTCACTTCATCCTTCCCATACTTTATTCATGACTTTCCCTTTTACTGTAAAAGAAATTGTTTACAAAAAAGAAATCTTCCGGAATTGTTTTAGTGGCTTGAGGAGAATCTGACTCTTTCTCTTTAAAAAGCAAAGCTGAGGCTTTGTTGCTAGGGGGGGGAGTTGTGCTTGGCTCTTGTCTGTATTCGAATGCTGCTGTATAAGGAAACCCAGGTAGGAAACAAACGTTTTCCTTTAGATCTGTTTCAATATCACTGCATTCTGCGTCTTTGCATGAACCAGACAGATTTAAGAATCCAAACTCCTCAAAATTATTTTCTAGGTACTTTTGATGTCATTATTTTTTTAAAGAGCAGTGAGAGAAACTTCACTGCGTTTCTGTTGTTAGTTTTAAGTGCTTTGGAAACTGCCTCTGAGCTAATGGAGAGCTTTATAGCTCTTGCATCCGTTGTTTATTCCATTTTAAAGTGCCTGCTATAGTACTTAACTTCAAGAAATGCTAGAAAATTGTTAAAGAAAGTGGCCATAAGGCCCTTCTGCTATGTTGCCAGTGTTCTCCATTTACATGTGCCTTTAGGAAAGACTGTTTATATTTGATACATAAAGCTTGATATGAAAAAGAGGTTTAGAAGCCAAGCAATAAAAATGCTGCTGCTTCTTCTAGTGCTATGTTTTTTGTGCTATTCTGAATGTATTTGAGGAACCTTGCCTGCAGCAAGGAAATGTTGCCATTTTTGGGTATGTCACCCTTAGCCCTGGTTTGAGATACATACTGAGGGAATTGGTGCTGAGGTGAATGCATATGTGGTTTGGGAGACAGTCACATTTTTTAAGAAAACCACTTGTTTAGGGTGAGTTCAGCTCCCTGTGCTAGTTGAGACTTGCTTAGAAGCTTGAAAATCCTTGGGGCTAGTGGCTGGTAAGGGCTAAGCCTCAGGCAGGTGATAACCACGTTGCTTCTCCTCTGCTCCTTCTGCTTTTTTATTATGCATCTGCTAAGAGATAATGAGGAATATGAAGCTCACTCTTCATATTCTAGCCTGGGCTGGAAGCACTTTTTGAGGCCAGTATCCATGAGCCTGTACATACCCAGCACAAAGAAGTGCTGGGGAAACAACAGATGACCTCTGTAGGCCTGAGTTAGCTCTCTTGCTAGAGGAGATTTACCCAGGCACAGAAAAAGGCCCCACATTTTACTCCTGTGAGTTGTTTCATGGGGATTTGGAAATCCAGAATAAATTATGTTTTTGCGAGTTACTTCATCTATTAGCTCAGTACATCGGCACTCGGGTTTTGCAGTGGTGCAGCTACGTTGGTGCAAGCTTTGTGCTGGGAACAAGTACAGCTGAGGTCGCTTTCCTGTCAATTAAAGGTAAAGCAGGACAGCAACCTGTGGCAATAGTAGCAATGAATTGAGTTGTACAGATGTAAATAAAAAAAAGTCCTAAATGTTTGTAATCAAATACAGCAACTTTCTAGTGTAAACAAAGCTGAAGTGATTTGGTAGGTTCCAGGTCTGGTAAAGTTGAAAAGCCAACCAAGCCCAATGCTGAAAGTGAGGAAAAAAAGGACTGAACATGTCTCTCTCATCTGAATCTTGCAGTAGGCTTTATGGACTGTAGGTGGGTTGTTTATTAAAAAAAAAAAAGTAACAAGAGTCTTCATATAGCGTGTACAGGCCCCCATTATTCACTATTATATCGAAAAATTAAATAAATGGATACAGACATTTTTTAATCATTCCATTCTGAAAAAAATACGGGGTTTTTTTAAGTATTAAGGCTGTATGTTAAATGGTATGTCATTTGAGTGTTCAAGAGTGCAAAGGTTACATGAAATGTATCTAATGATCATTATGCACATTAAAGCGTATCTCTCACAAGTAATTCCTGTGTTGCTTGTGACAGCTGAGTGTCAGCCACCGACCAGATGAACTGCAGTGAAGAATCCCAGATGATAATCATGGAGGTCAGTGTCCAGTTAGTTGAGACAAAAATGGTGTATGATCATTTTTCATTGAGAGTAACAGAAATCTTATATGTAACTGTGAAAAAGCAGTGAAATAAGTAAGTCAAGAGTGTCTTGTAAGCTCCTGTTAACCATAGATCAGTTAGTACCATTCTAGTTAATGCAGGTTCACATCACTATTAATTTCTGTGCAAATACATTGCAACTATAGATACCATATGCTGTGAAACAGAATAAAAAAATACACATTAATGGTGCCTATTTCATATTGATCCAACATTTATTTGATTAAATTATCTTCAAATTACTGATTAAATATATTTAGACTTGAGTAGGTTGCAAACCCAGAAAGTTATCCTGTTTTCTCATCTATAGAAATGCTTTTGAAGTGATCCTGTTTAAACTGTGGCTAGTGCTGTATCAATAAAATGTCAGAAGGGGGACACGCACCAAAAAACCTCTCTGTGGTACGAGGAGATAAACTGCAAAGATAAGGCAAAGATCTTTTAGCGCTGTCAGTAGGCTTTAATCTTGCTAACAAATAGCAATGTGTCCTAACGTCAATCAGTATCAGGACAGTGGCCTGCCAACAGCATCAGTGGAACATACATATATATATA
>NW_009595579.1:0-564 GCF_000690535.1 Cariama cristata
GTCCCAAAATTCCCATCATAAGGAAATTATCTGAAAACAGTGACCCAACCTCAAGATTTCTGGGCAGGCATCAAAGCCCTGGGGCAGGAGTCTGGGGTCCGCGGGTCGCAACCTCATCCCTCGCTCAGCCTTGCTACGTAAAACACCTCGACCCCCTCCTGTCCCCAGCCCGAGCTTTTGGGGGAAACTGGGACCGAAACGGGGAGCGGCGTGATGTAGCCTACACCCGTCCACCCCACGCGCCTTCCCGCGCTCGCCCTTTGAAAACACTCTGTCCTTTTTGGCTCCGGCGCTGTAAACTCCGGCTCTCGGTGCGCGTTATCACAAAGCTTTCCGAGAAAGTGACTCCACCTTGGCTGTCGTCTTTGCTCTGGAACCACGCTAAGAATAATTGAGCGGTTGTACGGCCGCAAGGAGCTTCCATCTGGAAATCCCCCTGCCACCGCCGCTTTTAACCCCTAGCGCGATGGCTGGGCTGCGTTCCTTCGGCGCGATGGAGGAGGAGGAGGAGGAGGAAGGCTCTTTGCCACCGGCAGGGAAGGGGGGACCCCGAGGAGGCGCCCG
>NW_009595579.1:638-3512 GCF_000690535.1 Cariama cristata
GCGCCCCTAATCATCTTGGGGTCCCCCCTCCCGGCCGCCGCTCGCCCTTCCCGGGCACCGTAAGCGCCGCGGTTTTCCTTCCTCAATTGCCCCCGCATCTCCTCTGTGCCCACCTAATACTTCAGGAAATCCCATTGGGTGGTTGGTTTGGTTGGGGTTGGTTTTTTTTTTATTTTCCCCTTGCCTGGATCGGTCTCTCTTAATAGTTCCCAGCTGTATATTGCAAATTATTTTGAGTGCAATATGGAAAACGTTAATTATCAGACTCTATTCTCCAACCACACACTTTATGTAACTTTGAGTAATTGCATCGCGTTCTCCCCCGTTTGGGTTTGGGGTTTTTTTTGCTACTGATCCCCCATTTCCAAGCAAACACCCCAAGACCTTCCACCCTCCAAGACCCCACCCCGAGTACCAGGCAGCATCCCAGAAGCGTAGAAATAATTCAAGCCCAGCACTTAGCAGCGTGATAAAATTAAATCGCGAGCTGGGGAAAAAAAAAAAAACCACAACGGAGAAACATATTTACCCGGTAAAAAATGAAGAACCAAGAGTGCTGCAATTAAAAAGTTTGTCATCCTACGTTTCGGTGTCGTCCGCCGGCGCGGCTCAGCGCTGCTGCTCGGGAATTTCTTGAGAGGTCCCGGCGGAGGCAGGAAATGACTCTGGCGAGGGCTGGACCGAGCAGCCTCCGCGCCCCGAGAAAAGACGATATTTTCTGCAATTTGCCAAGCGATGCAATGTCAGGCTGGGTTAGAGGTTGTCCTGGATGGACCGGGAGATGTGCGATGACCGTGATACCCCTCCGGTGCTGGAAGATTATTTGGTTTTTTTTTTGCCTTTGCAAAGACTTTTCCGATGGCTGAGTTGCAAATCTTGGGAAGTTCTTCCCCAGGGAGGGTTAGCGCCGCTGGACGAGCTCGCAAAGAGAGGGGGGATGGTTTTGATTATGTTACAAGGGGAGTTATTAATAGCAAATCCTTCTTGCGGAGAAGGCGGCGATCGAGAGGCAAAGGCAGAAACGATGACTGGGAGCCAGATTCGGTTCCTGACTTCCCTTAAAAACTTGGGGGAATTTTTGTCTTGGCTTCATTTCACCTTCCCATGCCTCAGTTTCTCCATCAGTAAGAAGAAACGCAAATGGTCGCGGGCTTTATTTTATTTTAGAGTGGATAGAAATAGCCCACGTTGGGATGATTTAGCAGCCTAGGGTTGGCTCCCGTCACCGCGTCGGCAGGGCGGGGGCTGCCTTGGGCCCCGTTGGTATCAGCTGCTTGGCTTGCGCTCTTTGCTGAAAATGAGGACAAAATAGGAAAACAGTTCTCGGAAGAGAAATGGGGAGGAAACCAGAATCTAGCTCTTCTGCTTCGGGGGGTAAAGCTGGTACCGGTGCAGAAGGCCTTCTCGGAGGAGAAGGGTGATGCTGGTGGAAACTGGTGTCAACTGGGGTGCGGAGCAAAAGGGGGATAGAAGGAGGGGGAGGTGGGTTAGGTGTGACCAAGCTGGTGTAAGATCCGTTCCTCCGTCGCTCATGCAGTGATAAAAATCTGGTTTTGTGGGCAAAAACACACATTCACCCAAGGCGGTGTCCTCTCCCAACTGGTCTTTTGAGCGCGACGGGTGCTGATGTATTTTGGTGGCTCTTGAACATCTTGTGGGAGATGGGTGTTGGCCAACGGGGCGAGAGCAAGGCGAGTCTTAGAAAGGGAGAGAGGAGTCGTGTTCGGAGACACGACGAGAAGACATTCGTAACTGGGAAGATTCACCTGGCAAGAGAACCCTTCCCAGCCGGGACAGCCTCGGGAGAAGATGATGCAGACCACGCTCTCGCCTTGCCTTCATCCACCATCCCTCCAGGCACATTCTCTCCAGCTTAAAGACCTTTTCCCGGCCCTATTTTTCAGTTTTCTCCAGCAAAATGACCGGAGGACGATGCTCCCCCATCGCGGACCCGCTGGCTGCATCCACCCCCGCCTCCCCGGGTGGGTGCCTGCCCCTGCGGGACGTGGGCTCGGGAGTTTCCTCTCGCGGATGAGAAAACGGAAGCGAGTTTTTTAGCGAGGCGAGGGAGTTTAATGGGAAACAGCTGTGCTGAGCTGAGACTAAAGGAGGGGGGCACGGGCTGCAGGCGGGGATGGAAAAGCACCGGCTGCGGTGGGATGGGTGCCGGGCATCCACGGGGCAACCGGCCGGGGAGAGCAGCGGCAGGCAGTATTTTTCTCATCCTTGTGTTATCAATTTTTAGCCAAGGATTCCTGATGATTTTAAGCCAAGGATTGCTGTCGATTTTTAGCCAAGGATTCCTATTGATTTTAAGCCAAGGATTCCTGTTGATTAAGCCAAGGCTTCCTATCAATTTTTAGCCAAGGATTCCCGATGATTTTAAGCCAAGGGTTGCTGTCGATTTTAAGCCAAGGCTTCCTATCGATTTTTAGGCAAGGATTCTTATTGATTTTAAGCCAATAATTCCTATTGATTTTAAGCCAAGGCTTCCTATCGATTTTTAGGCAAGGATTCCTATTGATTTTAAGCCAAGGATTCCTATTGATTTTAAGCCAAGGATTTCCAAAGGCAGATTTTTTATTTATTTTTTTTTTTTTGACCAAGAGGGGACCCAACTGACAAACTTCTCAACCGCATCCCCAAAACGGTTCGCAGCCTCCCAGGACTGGACGTGCTTTGCAGAAGGGGCTTTTCCCCATCCATAGGGAGATGCTTGGCCAAGGGTTAAGCGCAGAGGAATGCTGAGCAGGCAGGAAGCGAATATCTCCGAACCCTCCCCTCGACCCACAAAAATAACATCAAAACTCAAAATCTCAACCCAAGCAGAAATCTGACCTCGTTGGGACGAATCCCACCAGGGCTGGAGCTGCC
>NW_009595580.1:0-294 GCF_000690535.1 Cariama cristata
TCTTGTCACTGCCTGAGATGAAAGTATTAAAGTGGAGTAAATACTTGTATTGATTAGCAGAGCAGATACAAACTTAATTAAACTCATTTTCTGTAACGTACAAACTAGTTAACGGTCATTTAATTTATTTGGGTTTATATTACGCTCCAATTAACGGCTCTCCATCGGAGAACAGGGTAATTATCCGATATTTAAGGCTATTGGACTTCTCCTGACGGTTCTGTCGTTATGAAGCCTGAAAGCAAATCGCATTTTCCGGAGAGCCGGCTCCTCCCGACCCCGACCGGGGGCTCG
>NW_009595580.1:384-2557 GCF_000690535.1 Cariama cristata
AATGCCCGCCCTTCGTTAGCCGGAGCTTTCAGACTTCCCTCAACTTCCCTTCACTCGCGCCTGCAACTGGGGGGGCCGCTCCGGGACCCCCCTAATCAAAGACTCCTTTAATTTGGTTAACCGGGATATGCAAATAGAAAGCGAATGGCTCGTCTGTCACTCTCACCCCGTGCGGATTTTAGCTCTTTTTAATCCTCAAAAAAACCTGAACACGCTATTGCACCTCAAACTCGGTCCACCTCCTAACGCCGCACACCCTAAAGCCCATCCATAAGATATGGGGTGTTTTTAAAAAGCGTGTTTTGTTCAGCGAGCCGATTGCGGACGTCGGCTATGGCTGGCTTACTAGGAGAAAAAGGGGCAGAGAAGTTTATTGGAATCCTTTTTCAGCCGGAAAAAAATCTCCTTTAATAATTCGGGGTTCATTTAGAGCCCTTTCCAGCTTTCTCTTGAAATCGGCGAACAGACCACGGGAGTGCCCCCCGCCCTACCCACCCGGGGAGTTTCTCCCCAAACCCGACCCGGTGTGTGCAGAGGAGGGTCCTGCAACCTGTAGGACCTGTTACAAATCGCGGTCCGTAATTTTTTTGCAACAAGAATTTATTAAAAATACACTTAAATATGACTGCGAGGCAGAGCTGGGGACCGAGGGGGACGCCAGCACATGTCGCTCCCACACGGGCTGACCGGGAACGGGTACTTGGAATTTTAATTTATTTTCCAGTAAACTCTAGGAAATCCCAGAAGTAGCTCAACTAAAAAATTCTTTTAATAGAAAAATACAACGCGAATACAATGGGCGACGGAGACTGACGCTGGAGTTGCGATTTGGTTTCTGAGAGATGTTAAATGTTAATTTAACACGGAGGTTTAGCGGTTGTTTTTAACATTAAACCAGTTTTAGGAGCGGTGCGCGACAAGCGCTGTTTTCACCCTCCTTTTGCCAGAAAGCCTTTGCATTTTCCGGGCGTTGGTACTTTTCTGGCCAGAGCTACTTTTCGGCACGTTTCTCCTAAATTAAACCACTACTTGAGCTAATATTAAGTACGACGGGGAAAGAAAGGAATTAAATTTCGTAGTTTTCGAGCTGTCCCGCATCTATTCGTGATTGTTGCCGTAATATTAAGGCGGCAGGACCGAAGGGCTGAACCTGCCAAGTGTCCGGGAAACTTGTCAGCAGGCGAAGCACACCGCTCCGGGATGCCCCCAAATATATTTCTTTTTAGAGAAGCGATAGACTTGCATCTCTCTCCATGTCTGGAGATAAAAGCGTGAGATTAGCGATAGGCTCACCTCGTCAGTCTTTCTGATCGCCCAGATCTATTTAGTATGACAAAAGTCAAGTGAGTTTAGACGAATAATTACCCCAGAAACGCACCGCTTTAAAAAAAAAAAAAAATCTCTTTTGGATTCTATTAATGCCCCGCTCCTGCTTTTGCTTTAGAGATGAAAAACGCGTCTGTTGGCAAAGGCTCGGGCTGGAGCAGATTGCAGATCTCTTTCGCTGCCTAATTTTAGTGGAAAGAGTCATGCTATGGCGGGATTAAGAAAGCTCCGAGTCCTCCTCTCCCGCCCCAGGCACACAGAAATTATTTTTCCCTCTCCGAAAAGTTCGTCTCCCGCCGCCCTCCGCCCCTTCTCTCCCCTCTCAGCACACAAAACCGCTATAGATATTTTTCACAACTATCCTATTTTCCTGGGGGCCCTCCGCTATCCCCAGAGTCGCGATGTTTAGAGGTGAGAAAGTTGGGATATTTGGACCCAGAAAGAAAAAGCAATCTAGAGCTTGGGTCGAATGCAATTCCCGATCAATAGCGAGCCCTAATAAGTGTAATAGGTTTTAATCGAGTAATTATCCGAATTTTGACCCTATAATTTAGATGTTAGGGAAGAGTTTGCAAGGTGCTTGAAAGAGATATGCACAATTCGATAATAGGATATCGATCCAGGCAGTCCTACATGCCACTCTGGGGCGATTTCCCCCATTATCCAGCCTCTTTACGCTGCTAAGCACATTTTACCTTAAATGTAATCGAAGGAATTTAATTGTTTTTCCAGAGATAACCAGCATTTTGTCACAATTAGTCTGATTTGTCCTAAAAAAGCCAAGGGGAGAGAGAAAATTGAATCTGTCGCCCAGAGCAACGGACGGCAGGCTGGGGGGAGGGACGGG
>NW_009595581.1:0-2274 GCF_000690535.1 Cariama cristata
ACCCACGACCTGCCTGCAAACAGGTGAAGCACGAGACCAAACCAGGGGGTCAGGAAGCCCCCGGGATCCGGAGGAAAGCCCCCGGGACCACCGCAGCGCCCCAGCCCTCACCCCCCCGGCCCACAAAGCACACAGCTTGCGTTGAAGCTGGTTTTAGTTTTACGACTTCTTGGGGGGGGGGGTTATTCTTCGGTTTTTCTGTTTCCCAGTTATCTGAACTGCCGTTTCACGTATTATTAACAATATGATAGTTGTGACTGAATTAGTTCGGCTGGTTGGGCTTGAAGCAGGGGTCGTTCCTGTCGTTACTTACGCGGGGGGACCGCCACGGCTAACTGAGTAGTAGCCAGGGCCACGGGGGTACCGCCACGGCTACCTGAGTAGTAGCCAGGGCCAAAGAAGCCCCGCACAGCCCCTTCTCGATGCGGTATCTCCACATCTGCGCACACCCTCCTATCTTTGCAGCACCAGATACCATCATTCATTCATTCATCTTCTCGAGTTTGGAACTTAAAGCCAAACAGCGAGCGTGTCTTTGCCTACGATTTCTAATTCTTTTTCAGTTGTTTACTCTGGACAGATTTGCTGCTGAAGGCTTATTTTCGGTGCTGCAGTAGTACCAGAAAAGCATTTGCTGAAGGGTGTATTTCCCCCAAATAATCGCCAAGCACCGTCTCAATCAGATATCCCCAGACTGTACCAGCGCATGTGTCCTGCGGCCCGTACAGCCCCCGAGTCACCCAGCAGCAATTAACACCATCACAGCAAACAAAATTAGCTTAGGTACTCTGCCCAGAGAGGTTAAAAACCCCAAGTGAATAATACGGCTGTCAGAGCGGAGACAGAAAGGTGATGCAGATGACTGGCAAGGGCGGCGCATCAACATTAGACTAATTGATATAGTTGGATGAGAAAACCTCAGCGGCTTCCGAAATAACAACACTTCTGCTACGAGACCAAGGTTGTGACGGTTTTTCCCCCCAAATGCTACATTTCCAAGTGGCATTATATTGTTCTGTGCAATTGTCAACCGTCAACCCGCAGCAAACAGAGCATCCAGAAAGGATCCACTTGCACAAAAGTTGAGGGAATTATTTTCACCCCCAGGCCTGGCGTTTTCCAGCTGATTTTACACCGATAAGCAATGCCACACTTCACCGCGGCAAGCAATTCTGTTCTGCTCGAGAACAGTAGTCGGAAAGTCTATGCTGCTGCTCCATTTAAAATGCTGCACTGAATTCATTAGGAAAACAAATAGAAATCAATGTTTAAATCCAAAATGTCCCGTTAAATCAGACTAACACACAGTTTCCTATCGCAAGCAAATATTTAGACAGTTCCAGCTGAAGCTCGAGAACAATTCAAGTAGCCAGGACATGACAAACGTGAAGGATGGTTCGGTATGAATATGTTAGCAGGGTATTTCTGTTAAAGCTATCAGCAGCGTGCCGGTATTTAAATTGCATTAAGATTTCAAAAGCATCAGTCTATCATACAGTTCGCGTCACCCTACCTCTCACAACCGTAAGGACTGGAAACGCTAAAATAAAACCCCGAGACCCCAGAACACAGTCCTGCAACCGCGGCCCCAAAGATCACACACAGCCACCGCAAAAATCACACAAACCCCGCCAGTCTGGAGCGAGCGCTTTCTAATTGTGGCAAACTGATGGACAGATCAATTAACCAGGCTAGCGAAAGCCCAGAAAAGCCTTTTGCTTTGAGGTTCGCCTGCTCCTGACAATGATGACTTCAGATGGAGAGCGAGCACGAGGGGCAGCTGTATTCTTTAAAACAAAACCAAACCAGAACCTCTTTCAGATAAGCACTTGTGGGAAGGGGGGGGTTAGGGAGGAGGGAAGAGAAGGCAGACAGAATAGATCCCAAACGCTCCTATTTTTCAAGTTTTCGTGGCTGCTCTTTTGAAAGAGAGGGGGTCCCCGTGACTCTCGGGGAGAGGGACGGCGGGGCGCGGGCATCCCCACGTCGGCGGGCGTGCGGCCGGCACGCGCCCCGGGGGCTCGCCTGCCGAGATCTGCCCAGTCACATGTGCTGGCTCCTGTGCCTTGTAGAAGCAGCTGGAAAAGAGGGAGCCAGCGGAGCTGCCTCCATTAGGAGCCACCGCCACACAAAAGGAGAAGAGGAAACAAGCTCTCGGCCACCCGAGCCACCGACAGGAAAAGAGAGATGTCCAGGGCCACGGGAAACGCACGGCAAGCGTGGCCAAGGGGAGGCCGGGGGGGGTTAAAACACGATGAAAATTAAAAACTCCTC
>NW_009595582.1:0-9417 GCF_000690535.1 Cariama cristata
GCTGCGGCCTTTCCGAGTCTTGCTGGCTTGTCTGAGGCGTTAGCAGCTTGTAACCACAATTGTCTGTGCGTGATGTTGCAGAGAAAAGGAACCTGTTCGTTACGCCAACCTTATGTACGACAGGAGAGTGGTGCGCGGCAACACTTACGCCCTTCAAGTCATACCCGTGGTATGTTGGTTTTTTATGCGGATCATGCTGCAGCTTTGTTGAAAAGTAATAGGGAGGGCAGGAAAGCTGTTCCTCATCAGTAATTTTAACTACTGAAGTTGTGATTTTACTTAAAACCACAGAACCGATTTGGTTGGAAGAGCCAACCAAAGAGCCAAGAGTTGGATCATCGAGTCCAACCTTTGCCCTAACACCCCCATGTCAACCAGACCATGGCACTGAGTGCCACCTCCAGGCTTTTCTTAAACCCCTCCATGGATGGGGACTCCACCACCTCCCTGGGCAGCCCATCCCAACACCTAACGACCCTTTCTGGGAAGAAATCCCTCCTCATTTCTAGCCTGAACTTCCCCTGGCGCAGTTTCAGACCGTGCCCTCTTGTCCTGTCACTGGCTGCCCGGGCGAGGGGACACACACCCCCCTGGCTACACCCTCCTGTCAGGTCGTTGTAGAGAGCGATCAGGTAGTTGTAGAGAGCGATATTTCACACAGTCACAGGATCTCCAGTTAAACTAGCATGTGACTGTTGTCAGCTTTTCTTTAAAGCACTTGATTTCACATGAACTTCTATAGTTCTGAATTTTCTTCCCTGCATTAAGTACTTGATTTTTTTTTTTTCACCCATTTCTTTAGTGCAATGATCCTGAGCACAGGTCATCACTTGCATAATCTGTTGCCAGATGCAAGGTGTTATCAGTGAGAATAGCAGCTCTTGGGAAATTAAGTCTTGGGGTAGACTTTGGCTTATCCTACCATAGAAGCAGAACTAAATGGTCCAGCTGTATGCAAAAGCTGTTTGTGTGGAGGCAAAAGTACTTTATTTATCCTGAAACAATGGTAAATGTTTTAGTGATACTTTATTTTCGGAGAATATTTCTACATAGATAACTTGATCATGTAAGAATTTAAAGCAGGCTGTATTTTTAAAAGCTACTTTGTGGAAATAACTTTGTGTTGTTCAGTAGCTGTTTCTTAGAGTGAATTTCTCATATATTCTGTTTAAGAAGTTAAAAACTGATGTTCATTTCAATCCATAAACAGAGTACTGAATGTAAAAGTATGGATTTCTTTTGCTTCATCAGCAATAAAGAACCTATAATTTTTATCTAGCAAACAATTCTGTTAATAATATAACTGGACTTAAGTCCATTTGACCTTCTTAAAGCTTTACCTAGAAACTCTCACTTGTCAGCAAGAACATGCCATTTTAATATACTTTATCTCACAAAGCAAAGTTCTGTATAGAATATCCACTTCCACATAGCAACTAATTGCTCTTAGTGTGAGATGCCATTAGTATGTGCCTGTAGGTAGATAGCATACTAGTTGCATTATTAGTTGCATGCCCTACAGTCTTTAAGATAATTGAAAATTTAAGGTCAGGATCCAGAAAAGTGAATCTGAAGTGTTAGATTTGTAGCATTAAAATCAAACAACAACCTTTGTTTTCCTGTAGAGAGAAATTAGTATCATTTTCAAGTACAAAGTATATTCTGTTTTGTGATTTATTTTTTTTTTCTTCTTCTTCGTCCCTGCTCAGAGTACACAACCCAATCACCTTGAGGTGCAAAGGCTGAGGGAAGCACGGAAAAGAGCACTGGCTAGAAAGCGTGCAAAAGAGCAAATGCAACCAAGAACACCTGAGCCTGTGGAAGGCAGAGAGCACATTCATGTGCAGACAGGTAAAAGGCTGCATTTTTTAAAAATTCATCTGAAAACAAAAACTTGCTGATCTATATTCAGTTACTAAATTGATGACGCAGTTGGTAGAATCACATAGGGTCAAGGTTAGAATGACAGAACTCAGAGGTTCTCTAATCCTTTCCATTATAACCCTTATTTTTAGTTGTATTTAATAAACTTGGCTAATTAGGGACATTTTCCCAGAGGTTGTTTTTGCAGGCTTCAGTGTACATTCTTGAACACTAGTCAAGACTTCTTCATTTATTCTTTCCTTTTCCAGTACCATCAGAGAAGTTTGCTATATGCTTAGAATAGAGGGGCTTTTAAAATTTTGCTTCAGACTATGGTCACATGTAAGAATAAGACTACTATAAAAAATTGGGGGACATCCCCTAATTTGGAGTAGGAAACTGCCCTAATTGTGGGAAAACAATTTTGTTTGTAGGAAAAACAAAATTTGGCAGTGGGGTAATCATGAGGTGAGTGTAATGTATTGCTGTGCCCTCTGAGAATTATTTCAGATTGGACTGACTTACAAACTGGGAAAACAGCTGTGTTACATGCTAATCAGAGAAGGTCTTTGGTTTCAGAACGTTCGCTCTGCCCCAGCCCCGTTGAACCTCCTTCACCACCTCCGATGCACACAGTGGCTTTTCACCATTCAAATATTGTTGGACATGGAAGGAGGCTGTCTAGTGTGGAAGTCTTGGTCTCATATCCTTCCCACTGACTCCTGCAGATAATTTTAAGTACTCCACAGACCTTATTTTCTGAGCCAGGCTATTGATCTCTGCAGTAGGAGACACACAGTTATAATTCAAATCAAGCACATGCTGTTATAGATGTGTGGTTACCTCAAGGCCACTTCTGATGGGGCCAGAAGTAGAATATAATTCTTTAAACCCAACAGATCGAGTGTTCTGTTTTGCTGCATACAATGGAGAAAAGTATATGTTTTCAGTGTTACTCGTTAGTAGATAGGCAATCATTATCTCTTTTTGAAATTGTCCTATCCCGTTGACTCTACCAAGAATTGTTTATTCTTCAAGGTGGGCTGAAATGGTCTAGACTGTGACTTTTGAAACCTCCTAAGTAAAATGTTCTTTTAGGAATTGCTTCCAAGCATTACAGAGAACATAGCATCAGATGGCCTGTGCAGCAAACTGATCTATGTTTTAAGTTGAGGTATCTTTTTTTAATTTTTTTTTTTTTTTTTACTTTATAGAAGTCATTTTATTGCACTCTTTGGATATAATTCACAGTGTAGAGTCATCAAAAATAGTTGAGACTTAAAATAAGAAGAATCCAACTTTTAGCATTTATTGTGCTTTTGTTTCTAGAACTGTATTTGGAAGAGATTAGTGACCGGATAATAGAGGTTGATAGAGAGTGTCAAACAGATGCATTTTTGGACAGACCACCCACTCCACTCTTCATACCAGCCAAAACAGGAAAAGATGTGGCCACGCAAATAGAAGAAGGAGAGGTATGAAGCAAAGTCAGGTCCACAAGTGCTGTCAAAACATGTCTCCCATACAAAACACATTTCTGATGCAAAATTGAGCCAGAAATGGAAAGGCACTTACCCTCACAGAACACATCCTCCTCCCCCCAAAAAAGTCTGCAATGTCTGGTTTGAGGTTAAGTGCAAAATTGACAAGGTGCTTCTCCATGTGCACTGGTTCTGCTGCTTTCAGCTAAGAATTACAGTGCTGAGAAATGCTCTCCCCTGTAGAAATAGTGTCCAGCCTGAGAAGGGGGGTTGGGAACACAGAAATAGGGTCCAGGTGAGAGCTCTGCTTCTCCCTGGCAGCCCCCACAGGGGCTGTGTTAGGGTGTGTGGTGTCTCACTCCAGCCCACTCCTCACTTAGCCCCCAGCTGCATTCATGTGTCTGCCTTAGCTGACTCTCGCACCCACCTGCACTTCTCAGCCCTGTCTTCAGCAGAAGGGCTTGGTTCACCCTCCTTTTCTCCTTACTGAGGTGTTAAGAGTGATTGTGATCAAGGGACATTTCTCTGTTTCCCTGACTCCATCCTCAGTTGTTTGACTTTGATGTTGAAGTCAAGCCAATCCTGGAAGTGTTGATTGGGAAAACGGTTGAGCAAGCTTTGCTGGAAGTCATGGAGGAAGAAGAGCTGGCCCGGCTGTGGGCACATCAGCGTGCCTATGCAGAGCTGCGTAACGCAGAGCTTGCTGAAGTACAGCGTCTGGAAGAGCAGGACAGGCGATACAGAGAGGAGAAGGTAGGACTTCCTAAGAGCAAAGCAGGCCTGTCTGAATGCTCATCAAAAGAGAGAGAAAACCACTTCCAGTACTGAAAGATAAGCTGTGAAATAAGCTGTGCCCAAAAGGGTACTGTCAAGTTTGATAGCCCTGAGAGCATTTTTGTGCCATACAGCTGCAGTCGGCCATTTGCTCTCATGCACTAGCACTATGCTGTTGTGTTTATCGGGAGCAGTCATGCTCCAGTGACCTGGTGTACTTGGACACCTGATCAAGAGGACAAACCCAGAAGCATTTTCGTCTCTACCTGGTGCAGCTGGTACTCAAGCCTTTTCATTATAATAACTGCTAAATTAATAGTCAGAGTGCTTGAAAGTAAGAGAGAGACCTCCTAATCTTTCACATCCAAAGCATGCACTACTGTTTGTGCACACATACCTCTCAAGATCTCCAAGTATTAAGCTATATTAGTCCTATCCA
Source organism: Cariama cristata (assembly GCF_000690535.1). NCBI lineage: Eukaryota > Metazoa > Chordata > Aves > Cariamiformes > Cariamidae > Cariama > Cariama cristata. The sequence continues at coordinate 4,558 of NW_009595582.1, forward strand.
GTAAATAGGAATAAACAGAAAAGGCAGGTCTTAATTACTCGCTATTCATCAGCCTCGTGTAATTGGGTTTTTTAATGTTTTCCTGGAACAATTTGAGTTTTAATCTTCTCTTACATCAAATAGGATATAATATTGGAAAGATTAAAGGTTCAGGAAATCCTGACCCATCTTCATCTCATTCCAAGGCCAACGATCAGCTTGGTCTGCAATAATAAAGCAGCGAGTCATGAGATCAATGCATAGTAAGGTATCAGAGAAGGGTTTCATCTGGCCAGCTGCAAGGCCCTTGTTTTACAGACTTGACAAAATCAGAAAAGGTATACCAAAGGAACATGTTTCTCTCTAGTCCTTGTGGATTTTAGTACTCCACAGATTGAGTACACGCTTGCTTTCAAGCACTCTTTCACATGAGGAGTTCTTGTGAAAGTTAGAGGCCGCAAATACCAGGTAGACTGTAAGCATCTGTACTTTTGATTATCTTTGCTATTTATGACTTTCATGCTGTGATCATTCTTCAAAGTCTAGACCAAAGGAGTGACAGCTAAAGGCTTGAAAGTTTTACATTGAATATTGCCTCAACAGGAACGTCGCAAACTCCAGCACATGCAAATGTTGCAGAAACAGAAAGAGACCACAGAGAAAATTGCAGCTCGGGCATTCGCTCAGCATTACTTGGCTGATCTCATTCCCTCGGTCTTCAACAATCTTCGTGAAAGTGGATTTTTTTATGACCCTATAGAAAGAGGTTTGTATTTTTTTTTTTTAATATGTGAATGGAGTAATATAAAGGTCAAAACAACCATAAAACGTAGCTTATTGTCCTATTATTTCTAATAATGTCATAAGACTTCATTCATTTACAATTGCGGCTGAACCAATGGTTTCCAAACTCATATTTTCAACACAAACAAACATTATTGGTCATCTGTGCAAGTAGTCAAGAATAAGCAAGGGCTGACAGTGTGACAATGAGAAGAGCTGCTTTTGAGTTGGAGGAAATAAATGGGTGGTTAAGATTGGTAGAGCAGAGCGAGAAACAGAGAGATATCCAAATTGAAGTAAATGTATTTTGATAGGACAGGCAAAGAAATCTGTGTGTCATTCTGAATCTTTTTTAATGATTATCAGAGTGAGGCAGAAATTAGTCAATTAGAATTAGGCCCTGAAAATAATTTTGGAGTTGTACATCGGTGACTTCCAAGCTTTTAGAATCAGCAGCATTTCTTATGGGCTACCTTGCTGCACCCCCCTTCCCCAGGCCCTGCAGAGGTCCACAGACCACAGCTTGGGAATGGTTACACTCGCTCCAAAATGAGTCTGGGGTAAATGCAGAAACTCAGTGTGTTTTGCAAACAGGGCAGGCTTTGGGACCACAGCATACAAAGAGCATGATTTGAGCAATGCATGGGTAAGCAAGAGCTCTTTAGTCAGACGGAACAAATGCTTTCAGCAGACCAGAAGCCAGACGTCTTTGGAAAGCAAGGCAGGAAATGTTATTCTCCTGACTTGTTCAGGATAGTTATTTTCATCTCGCTAGAACATTACTGTGCATCTCATCTGTGCTAGCCCTTCAAGGGTGCCAGAGCCCTTTGAAACTCCCCGCAGTTGAGAGGACTCTGGTCTGAGTCCATAATGACGAGGAATCTCAGTAAGAGAGGCAGGAGACAAGAAACCCAGCAACACCTGAGAGATTTCATCTGGCTCTTGCAAAGCAAGTGTCTTAATGGTCGTAGCAAATGAAAAACAGCCCCAAGATCCTGTTGCTCATCCTTAATAAAAAGACATTTCTTCTTTCTTTCTTCCTGCTAAATTCTTACAGATATCGAGACAGAATTCCTTCCGTGGCTGATGGCAGAAGTAGAAGCAACACTAGAGGGGAAGATTCTGGGGAGGACAATGCTTGACTGTAAGTTACCAAATCCTGGAATGTAATCTGGGCTGCTTGATGTTCTTGACTGTTTTTTTCCCAGTCAGAACAAAATACCGCATTTACAGGGTCACTGTGGGTTAAGCTGGGAGGTGTCATTTCAGCAAGAACTCCAAGTACCCATGGCTTGTTGTGATTTTAATATATTAAAATATTTTTAATGTTGGAAAACTACTACTACATACGTCTAGGTAATGGATTCTCAGTTGAATTAATACAAGTGTCAGGCATGCTGCACTGTCCTCTCTGCTGGCTTTATGCTGTTTGAGATGTGTTGATGCTGGGAGCTGCAATACATTTGGCAGGAGCAGAATGGTTAAAGAACACTAGTTCTTTTCTCTGCTATAAAAATTTTATTTCTCATGTGTTACACAGCCATCATTGCTGCCCTGTTCTCTGTAGTGCACCTGATTGTGCCAGTGGGCAGAGAAACCCATCCTGTCTACAGCCATGTGTGTACTACGGAAGTCTCTTAACTCATTTGAGTAAGAGCTCTGAGCTATGGAGTAATATGTTCATCCTACATGAAAGGAGAAGAGCAGGATAATCATAGGCCATGGTTGACTAAGAAGATCATCAAAACAAGGGCTTATCTCCTCGGCAGTCAATAATCATGTCCTTGCTTTTGAAACAGATTAAAATATCAGCTTTCTTTTGGGCTAGTTCAAGCTAAGTATTCAGGTTCTTTTATTAGTCAGACTTCAGAGGCTGTAGTTGAAATACCTGAACAATCTAAACTCTTGTCTTGTGTAGATACACAGAATTACAATGAATGCGTGTCCACCGTGGTGGTCCTAGATCGAACCACTTTTTATACTTGTGTTACAACTTTCATTCCTGTGGTTTTCCTCCTGCTGTGATTTTGGGTTTGAATTACTATTGTGTTTGTTTCCTTTGGGTTTATTTTCAGTTTAACCAGGATCCTTTGTAAGAGTGTAATTTGGACAATTACAGCTGGTCTGTTAGGTATTTTATCCTATGATACATGTGCCAGTATGCATACTCAAGGATCACTTCTTCATGTAGCTCTTCAGGAGGGAGGCAATTTTCTCTTCTTTTAAGAAAAAAGTATTGTATGTGACTACTGAATAAACATCCCAAGGAGAATGTTGCTACAGGATACACTATTGATGAGAACATCTGTCATATTCCTGTTAAATCTTTCTGTTTAATTTTTTAACCAGATATCATGGTCTTGCACCAGTTCTAAGACACACAAAGCACCAGGAGCAGGCCAATAAGTAATATCGGCAGCCCCTGTTTTGCTATTTACTCTCTGTATTTCCTGGCTTATATCAAATTACCCACTGTTGAGTAAACATCACCTCTGCAAAAGGAATTGCACATTGCATTCTCCAAGTTTTGTAGAGGCAGACACAGCCTCAGCTGAGATAGTTCATGGCTTCTTTCCGCCCTTACGCAGAAGCATAGGAAAAGTCTCTAAGGATCCATTTTTAACCCATTTGAATGAAGATGCTACTTGAAGGATTTATTTTGTTGCTGTCCGAGAAAGGAGTTGTGAACTACAAAGGAAGCACCCTCAGTGTAAGGCAGTTATGTTTGTCCTCTCAGAGATGGCCATTCCTTCTTTTACTTTCTAAAGTCAATCCATGAGTTATCAACGAAGCTCTTTTTAGTACCTGTATATTGTCCTATTTTCTGTGTTAAACCTCTCTTCTTTCATTGTTGGCTGCTATTTTTCATATTTAAATGACGTATATCAAAGTGAGTGTTGATTTTTTTGGTTGTGTCCATTAGGAGGGTATAATGCTTAGAAAAATTTACAAAGGCTAGGCAGCAAAAATAATAATAGGTGCTTTACAGGTGCTTTTCAGAAAGAGAAAACCTTTTGATGACTCCTGTAGTTCTAGTATTTCCCACTGCCAAAAACATCACACTCTGCAGCCTGACTAGTTCTTGTTCCTGGAGGGGTGACCTGCTCTGGAAGTGAGGAACAACTGTGAGGAACTGAACAAAACAATCCAAGTGAACACTTTCAAATCACAGCTTTCAGGGTAAACTACTCATTTGGCTGGGACTAGTCTACAGCAGCAGGGATGGCTTTTCTCATTCAAGTACTCTTTCATTTTTACTGTTATTTTTTTTTCCCCTGGTTTAAGAAGTTATAGGTCAGTAATATATAAAATAATGTCAAATTACAGTTTTTGTCCTCCACATTTGTTAATGATGGCTTTCTCTGTTTCAGCTTTGATTCGTACAGTGGTTGAAAAACGCTTAGATGCATTTAGCCATAAACTTCTGTCTGATCAGACAGAAGCACCTGCTGAAGAGCCCAAGCCAACAGACGCACCACCCCAGGCAGCTGGTGAGACAGATGCTGCTCACCAGCCAGGCACAGAGAAAGAAGAGACTGACCAACCTGTTGCTGAGGAGCAGCCTTCACATCACATCTCTTTCCAGTTAGAAGAATCGGATCAAGCAGGAACAGAGGATTCGGAAACTGAGTAACAATCAGGCAAGTCATCAAGTAAATGGAGATGAATGGCTTAGAAAGAAGAAATTAATTTCTATCTGTTTAGAAGTACTGTGCCCTAGCCATGCCGAAGGATGAACCTAAGCATTAAAGCATGTTTTCCTTACGCTGACATTGCTGATTTCAGGCGGTAAGAATCAAGAGAGAGGTTACTAGCATAACGAATGGCAGTGAAATTCTATCCACTTCTATACAATCCAATCTATCAAAAACCTGGGATGTTTACAGTTGAAAAGTAATGCTGTCCCATACCCCGTGCTAGAAGGTCATGCGAAGGACATTGAGAGCATCCTAACAACCTTTGCAAGTGCTTTGATAACATTCTTAGAACAGAATTTCCTTACTTTACCTATTTTGAAAGGTAGCTACTACAGCACTTGGCTAAATTTCTTTTCACTCATGTTAGTCTCTCCTTTCCTGACAAACTTGAATGGGCTTG
>NW_009595582.1:9431-10558 GCF_000690535.1 Cariama cristata
AGGAAACAGAACTAAGGATGTTGTTCCTGAGGCTCTTCAGGTTCAAAGAGTTACCTGCACCTGGGAATTTCTGCCAGTGCAAAATCCTCCTCAGTTTCCTGACTCCCGGAGTACTGGTGAGGGGCTGGAGCCACACACTAAGTCCAGCCTCAGTTTTCTTTGTAATTGTCCTTTCCTGCTGGTTCACTGGAAATGGTACCAGACATGACTGACAAAATGTGCCCGCACTGCCATGTGTATCTGCCTGTTCACAGGCCAAGGCCTCAAGTGGAACATTCCCCTCATAAAAGTACATCTGTGCTCCATTGCAGCAACACCATTTCCTTGCTAGCTCCACCTGTGGAAAAAGTCCTGCCTTGTCCAGACTGCTTTGTGCTACCTCCTCTCTGCAGGTCAGAGGAGATGTGTTAAGCCGGCAGGCCAGATGCCAGTCTGAGAGCGGGATGTCAGGAATGACACCTGAAGAGACAAGGCCCTGCTCCACATCTCGTACCCTCAAAAGGGACGTCCAGACTTTTCACTGGCCCACTTGTACGTGTGGCTTCAGGGGCAGACCCTGCCTTCCCTCCACCCTGGGCTAGGACACCCAGTGATAATCAGGGCAGCTGTTGCCCACATGGAAATCTCCCTTGGCAGGTGTCAGGTATTTACCTCTCTCTGTAGGTAGCTGAAAACCAGACGTAATGAGATGTCACCGCCAACAAACAAATGCAGTCAGTGGTTTGATGTAACACGAATATGTTAAAACTTGAGTGTCTGGAGTCACATAGTACAGATTGTAGGCAGACACACCCATGGATACTTTTCAAAGCTGGAATATTCCACTGTAAACTCCTCCTCTGTTTGCTAAATTGACAGTATTTCAACAAAGTGTGCTTGTTTTCCCATTTATGATTGGTTCCTCAAAGCATCCAGCAAAATGTGTTACATGTATGAAAGTAAACTAGTCAGTGCTCGCTACATCTGTAAGTTTTTCTAAGAAGAATTTGTTTTTATGCATATGACTGGAATTGAAGGCTTGAAATGAAACTCTGGTTTAGGCATTGAAGTCAGTGGGAAGTTTACCTCAATTTCAGTAGGACCAAAATTTTGCATTGGTTTTTTTGCCCATGATGATGGAGACTCCC
>NW_009595583.1:0-303 GCF_000690535.1 Cariama cristata
TGTCCCCAAGCTCTGTGTCCCCGCGGGCTCGGGGCTGTGGCTGCGGGAAGGACATCTCCCTGGGTGGCGAGTGTGGGACCCCTCCCCAAAACACCCCCTCTCACTCCCTGCTGCCTCTCTGCTCCTTTTTCCCAGCTCTTCTGCTACCGGGGAGTGAAAAGGCCCCAGGCAGGTGAGGTTCGGGGTCCCCGGGGGAGGCTGCTGGGGGGCACCGTCCCCGTGCATCCCTCTGGCAGCATCCCCTTCGCTCAGCCCCATCCTCCTCCTCACCGCAGAGCTCTGCGGGACAAACCCCTCACCCTG
>NW_009595584.1:0-495 GCF_000690535.1 Cariama cristata
GGGGACAGCCACCTGCACAGCCCAGCGCTCAACTGCTCCCCACCGGGGAGACGCAGGCTTCCAAATGGGGTGAATAAGGAACATAAATGACCCCATAAAACCCCAGTTAATGCCCAGCCCCTGCCCCAGATTCAGCCCGGGTTCCTCACCCAGTTGCAGCTCACGGCCAGCAAACTGGGATGTGCTGGGGGGAAGGCAGGGGGGTGGCCCTACAGGATGGGGACAGAGGGACAGGCTCCTCCAGCCATCCTGGGAAATGCACCCCAGCCCTGCAGACCTACAGGAGAGGGGAACGTGTGGGTCCCCAGCCCCGCTCTTGCCCCAGGGCAATGCCCTCTGGCCCAGGCGATCCAGCCCTGATCAATAAAGGGGCTCTAAAGATAGCGTTTCCCTTCCTCACCTTGCCGTGAGCCACCAACACAGCCATGCCCTCGGTGCCGGGGGGCTTCACTCCACGGTCTGGGTCTCCCACCGGCCGCGGTGACCCCCTCGCCA
>NW_009595584.1:599-912 GCF_000690535.1 Cariama cristata
CAGCCCCTGCCACCTTCGCACACGGACCCCAGCGTCCTGGAGAAAACCCCTCCGGGGCCCAGTGCTCCCACCAACGAATCCGCATCCCGCTCCTCGCCCCGCCACGACGCGGGCATCGCTGCTGCACGGAGCCAGGAGGGCTGAAGGTTACAGACGAGGACTTGCAGGTTGTCGTCTGACCCAGCAGTGCAAAAAGCAATTAGCTATCACAGCTAAAATTAGCTCAACGGTTTCTTTCTGCTAATGGTCAAACTCATCAAGGTTGCCCTACACCAGGGGCCTCGGCACCTCCGCGGGGGCTGGCAGAGATTGA
>NW_009595584.1:972-1188 GCF_000690535.1 Cariama cristata
CACCTCTGCCCAGTGCCTCAGTTTCCCCCCAGCTGCCCAGGGTGGGAGGGAGAGCTCCCGGCACGCTCAGGACAGCGGACCCAGAGCTGCCAAGCACCGAGGTGGATGACGGGGACGATGACTGCTGGCAGGGAGGGTGACTTCGGCAGAAGGGGCCCCAGCATTCCTGGAATTGCCACCGCGCCGTCCCCGCTGCTGGCCGGGATGCCCAGCTGC
>NW_009595585.1:0-345 GCF_000690535.1 Cariama cristata
GAGGGAGGGTGTGTAGGTGTCCCAGCCTGTGCCCCCCTGTGCCCGGGGGTCTTACCCCTAAGCCCTGCAGGGCTGTGCTCATCGAGGTTTGATGTCCCTGCAGGCACAGCAGGCCCCTGCCCCGCCGCCTGCCCTGCTCAGTCTTGGTGTTCCCAGTGCTAAGGGACAGGAGAGAGACTCAGGTCACTGTGGTCACTCAGTGTCCAAGCAGGACACGCACTGTGCTATTTTGTTTAGGTCCTACATAAACAGCTGCGGTAGGTTTCCTCTGTTTTCATGGCACAGGTGTTCTGTGAGCTCTTCTCAAGAGAGGAGTCAGTGGGGCAGTGGCAGCTGTGTCTGGAG
>NW_009595585.1:393-4274 GCF_000690535.1 Cariama cristata
AGGTGCATCGCAGAGTCTGTGATCCCTCCGCCACTGGAGACTGGAGTATATCTTATAAAATGTTTAAAGCCCAGTGGCAGCCCAGCTACCCACGTGGCACACCACGAGCTCTCTGCAAAAACGGGATCCGTGCTGCGGCCCCTTCCCCCCACAGCACCTTGCACTTGCTGACACCAGCTGCAGCACAACAGGCGTGCTCCAAGAAATCCCAAGTCATACATTTTTAATTTTCTACAACAGAGCAGCCATTTCAGCCACTCACCCAGAAAGGATCTTTAATGAGAAGTGAGGGGAGAGAGCATGCACATTTCCAGCACATAAGAGAGCAGAGACATTATGGATACACTTTTCCCTTTTCCTGGCTGTCCGTAGCTGTTCCTGGATTTAGCCTGGGGCACTTGCAGTGTTGTCTTCTGGAGGTGGGCTCACCTGGGCCCTGGTCATCTGTCGCTCATCCCGAACAAGAGAACAAGAGGGTCAGCCCTGTGGAGGAGCTGACTCTTTGCATTGCTGGCGTTTCTGCTCCAGCCTGCCTCTGCTCTCAGGCTGCATCCCGCCCAGGGCTCTGCCTGGGAGCGGATGAGCCAGGGTGGGAGAGGTGCTCGAGGACCCCCGCCGACCCAGGGCTGGAGAGGTGCTCGAGGACCCCTGCCGACCCAGGGCGGCTGCGTCCGCCTCCTCTGGCACTCGGGCCCAGGCTCTTCCTTGGGAAGCTGCATTCGCCCTTGCACATGGTCTCGCCGAGGCGTGCCATGGGGTTGGTGGAGGCAGGGGGCTGCCAGTCCTCCAGTCTGCCTGGGCAAGGGGCAGAGCCCCTGTGCCTCTTCATGGGGGACAGTAGACGTGCCTGTCCACAGGATGAGGATGGGCTTGTGCAGGCAGGAGGACTCAGGGCGCAGTGCTTCTGTTTACATAGGGAGGCCAGGGATGCTCTGCTGCAGCGGGGCAGCAGGTGATGGTGCAAGCGGTAGGTGACCTTGCCTCTCTCCCTGGTGTCCTGTAGGAGTTTTGCTCTGGGGATGCTCCTGTTCCCAGCCCTGCGGGTTCCACACCTCCCTGCTGTCCTGAGGCTGAATCTGCTGTTTACACGGGTGCAGTGTGCCCGGAGGCCGTGCATGCGATGCGCTGCACTGATGCTGTCCTTGCTCTCTGTTGTCCGCAGGTTGATGAAGAGGGAGTGCTGTGACCCTGTGCCCGTGACAGTCATTTCAGGTAAGCGCTGTTCTGTCCTTCCCTTTCTGCCTTCAGAAGTGCCCTGGGGATGGGACGTGGTGGGGAGAGCGTTCAGGCTGGTGAGGGCCCTGCAGCCTTGTCCCGGGGGGAGGATGGCCTGTCTGGGGCAGTGGGGACAGGGACCCCGGCTGTGGTGCTCAGGGGCAGCCATGTGGCGAGCTGAGGGCAGAAACGGGGCTTGTGAGGGCTGGCAAAGGATGGCAGGGCTCAGGCCATAGGGGACAGGACACGTTCAGGCAGGCTGCAAGTGATGCAGAAGCAGTTATGAGTTGGGGGCAGATCGTTACTACATGAGTGCTTTGAGGAGGCATCAAGAGGAAAGGTCCTGGGGGAGAGTGGCTAACCAGGTCTGCCTGGGCCCATCCAGCCGGGATCCTCTCTGAGGGGATCCCCTTGGGCCTGTCCAGCTGGGATCCAGGATCCCTGTCTGTGACGAGTACCACTGGTCTCAGAGGACAGGAGGGTTCCTGGACATCACACTGGTGTGTGTGCTTCTTCCAGCCCTGGCTGCTCAGGTGCTGCCTCGTGCAAGGGACACCGGACCCTTTGCAAGCTCTGCCAGTCCCCAGCACTGGTGCAGCTGGTGATCATGCCACCCCACCGCTGTGCTCATGGACTGGGTGCTGCGTGCATGCTGCTCTACTGACCGGGGCAAGCTCTTGATGGGAGCTGGGTGCGAATGTGCAGCGTATTGTGAGAGGCATTTTCTTTGGCCGCACTGAGTTATTTCGGCTTTTGGTGCTGCCTCTGTGGCTGCTGTCAGAAGGGGAGTGGCAGTGCCATGGTGTGAGGCCAGCCAGCTCTGCACGGGCACGGTGAACCGGCAGCACCGCTGCTGGCAGGTGCCAGAGCTCCTGTCCCACAAAGGGAAGCAGAGCAATGGGGGGTGCCCCTACCCCAGAATGCCAGGCCAAGGGCAGAGGCAGCCTGTGCTTCCTCCCAGGGCACCAAATGGATGGGGGCAGGAGAGGGATGGAGCAGCTGCTTGCTGTGACTGTGGTCAGAGCCTGGCACAGAGGGAGAAGAGGGCAGCCAGAGCTGCAGCGGGAACAGGGAAGCATCAGGGACAACACAGGAGAGGGGAGCAGGGAAGCTCCTGCCCACAGCTGCTGGAGAAGCAGTTTGGGCTGTAAGACACAGCTGGGGAAAGATGGGGAGAGATGTTCCGTGGGAGTGGGAGGTGGCAAATGACAAACGTCTGCCCGTGACCTGGGGCTGGTCTATCCCCTACCTGCCTTATGTTCTTTGCTTGGTGATAGTCCCAGTCTCCTGCTCTGAGTCGTGCATTGCCCTGGCCTCTGCGTGCTCCTCTGAACGGCCTTCTCTCTTCCCTCCCCACAGGGGTTTCTCGGTGCCCGGCAAGGACCCCAGCCCATACCTTGCACAGTACTGGCTGGTTCCTGCCCGTGGAGGGTCTGGCTGACGCTGTTCCCACGCCAGGTGTGCCCACCTGGATGGAGCGTGTCCCTGAGGGTCCGTGCCCACCTACTGCTTGCCGTGCACCAGTGCAAGCAGTACTGGGGCTTGCAGGGGAGCAGGACTCCAGCTTCTGCCCTCGTCTTCAGGCTGTGACCTGCCAACGTGTTCACTGTAGATGTCTGCTATGTCCCCCCCCAGGGCAGGGATGAGCTGAGAAGTGAGGGACCCCTGTGCACATGCACACCGCATGGGCACCTCTGTGGGGCTGGGGCTCAGGAGGTCCCAGCCTCACCCAGCCCCTTCTCCCTGGGCACTAGGCAGGCTGAGCTGTGGCGTGCAGCGAGCAGCGTATGTCAAGCTTCAGGATGAAGGCTTGGAGACCAGAGGATGAAACAAAGGAAGCATAAAATGCTAATGCACAAGAATAGTGGGTGCTTTTTCTGGCTTCAGCTGTTGGTTTTTTTTCAGACCCTGCAGCTTCATTCCAGGACCCCTGAAATGTGTTGCCAGTTCACCTTGTAAATCCTCCAGATAATTCAGGCTGCCCGTGCAGGGCTGGCTGTGCTGTGTGGGCTGAGCCACGTGGGCTGTGCTGCGTGTTTCCATGCAGGGGCTGGCTGCGCTGCGTGGGCTGCGCTGCGTGGGCTGTGCTGCGTGTTTCCGTACAGGGGAGTTGCTGTGCGGTGCTGTGCGGTGCCAGGCGGTTCAGGGCTGGGGAGCTGCTGCGCTGTGAGGGGTGCTTCCACACAGGGCTGCGGGGCTGTGCCACTTAGCTGAGCGCTGGCTGCCAACGCAGGACAGGTGCAGTCTTGGAATATGTGCGGTGGGGATGAATTGTGTTTGTACTGAGATGTGGGCGTTTATCCAAGCTATTCTTCTGCTGGCTTCTGTGTTCAATGAAGTCAGTCCTGCCTGGTCCCAGAGCACATCCATGGCTTGCAGGGCCCAAATTGGATTGCTGTGGCAGCATCATTTCCGAGCACTTGCAGCAGATCACTCCAGAGAAGACAGCACTCTGACCTGGTCCTCCTTATTCTGCAGCAGAACAGCAGATCCCAGTGGGAGCGGAGCCCCGTGGAGCTGGGCTTGGTGAAGGCAATCCCTGTTGCAGGGCTTTGTTCCTAGCCCTGAAGGGGAAGGACCATCCTTCCCTGCTACAGCAGGAGCCTAAGTCTCTGGGACACGGCGGCTTCTGGGTGTCTGCAGGAGGCTGTGGGCGGGGCTGGGGC
>NW_009595585.1:4403-7074 GCF_000690535.1 Cariama cristata
AGGGTGGGCAGGGGTGCAGGGAGGGGAGGGATGCCAGGGAGGCGATTAGTGCCTCAGGCCCAGACAAACAGATGGAGGCAGCCTTATCCTATTACCTAGGGGCTAAGTGGGAGCAGCTGAGCGGTGTGTTCGGGCCGGCTGGTCAGCGGGCGCTCTGGGCTCCTGCAGCGGCAGGATGTTTTCCTGGGGTGGCAGCCACCCCGACAGCAGCTCTGGATAGTGTCTGCACCCGGGCAGCACCGAGTCCCTGGGAACAGGTCAGATATACACTGCTAGACGTGGGGTCAGCACTGGCAGCCCTGGGCCCTACGCTCTGGGGCAGGGAGGCCAGGGTGCTTGCAAGGTTGGGGTGCAGGGGCGATGCAGGGGCTGTGCTGGGGCAGGGCCAAGGCCATCGCAGGTGAGGCTGAGCGAGGGGACGGTGATGGGACCTCGCTGGTGGCGATGATGAGGGGGCAGTAGGTCCTGGCAGCAGCAGGGCTGTCCAGGTCGCTTTGTTGATTGTGTAACTCCTGGAAGTCCTCAGGTTTCTTGCTTCTTGCTGTGTGGTGCTCCTCCTGGGCTGGAGCCGGGAGTGTGAGGAACAGTGCAGGATTGCAACAGGTCCAGGGCAGTCCTGAAGTCTGTGCAGCTCTGCAGCTGCGCAGGATGGCAAGCTGGGTCAGCCTGGGCCATGGCATCGCCCACACATCGAGGGGCTGGGTGCTTACCTGGCTGTGCTGCCATGGGTCTGTGCCTGCTGCCCACCGTGCAGGGACACAGAGGTGCTTGCTGAGATGAAGATGGGAGATGTGGGAACCTAATACGCTTGGATTTGCTTGTCCTTGGGCTGTACCACCTTCCTGGGCTGTGCCTACCCGCAGTTGTGCCCAGCAGTGGTGTAGGGAGATGGAAGGAGCAGATGTGCCTTCTGCCAGCCGGTCCATGGTGGGGCAGGCTCCAGGGTCTTGTTCCTCCTGGCTGTGTCCTCACGTGTGTCTGGCCCAGGCATGCTCCTCTCCTGCATCGATGGGCTGGGCGTGTGTGTGTGGGGGTCCTTGTGCTCTGGCCCCACATGAGGAGCTGATGGGGGTACAGTGACGTGCAGGACGGGAGGAGATGCCATTCCATCCAGTGCACACCTCTGGGCAGAGGTGTCTGTGGCCAGGCTGCTCCACGGGACTCTGGAAGGGTCTGGCTCCCTGCTCTGGTCTTGGTGGTGGTTTCCAGCTGCTGTCGCGGTACTGGGGGTAAAAAAAAGGGCAGAGGCCTGTCCCTGGTCCCACACGGCAGCGTGACCTGCTGACTGGGCAGGCACAGGCTGCAGTGCAGGTGCAGGAATGGGGGGGACCCCGACCGGGGGGTGCACAGGGCCTCGCACGTGCTCGGGGAGAGCGTGTAGCTGTGGTTACCAAGGTGACTGTGTTAAGTGATGTTCCTATGGCTACGCACGGCTCGTGCTCAGAGTTACTGCGGGGGGAGCGTGCGAAGCCCCCAGGATCCCCGGTGCCTCCCGGTGAGGCTGTTCTCGTTGCAGCCATCCCCTGGCTCCTGCTGAGATACCTTCCTGGGGTGGGAGCGACCGCGTGGGCAGCTCTCAGTGCGGAGCTGCCCCACGGGCCGTGGGCTCTGCTGGGCTCTGCAGACCCTGAGGGCCCGGTGCTGGACCGGCCGTACACTGTCCCTGCCTGGGTCTCCATGCCCGGCACAGGGAAGGACCAGTGGTTTGCAGACACCCCTGTTGGGACAGGCTTGGGGCAGGCCCTGTGTGGTGATGGGGCTCTGGGGACACCCTCCCCACTATGGCAAAAAAAACCCAGAGCCCTGCATTAGTGGTGCCAGCTCCTGTGAGGTGCCCTCACGGCACACGGAGCCCGTGGATCCCAGCTGCGTCGCAGGGGAATAGGTCCTGCAAGCTTCAAAGTCTTCAGCCGCCTCTGCCTTTCCCCAGGCTCTGTAGGCTCTGTTCCTCCCTTCAGCCAGGTGCACCCGGAGGTGGGGTCCTGTGGGGACAGGCTGGGGTGCTGCGTGGCCCGTGGGGCTGACTCCGAGCGTGTGCTGCACAGGGAAGGGTGAGGGCGGCCAGGGGCGGGGGGGGAAGGACCGTGGTCACTGATGCTTCACCAGGGACCGGGACAGATATGGGAGGGGGCCGAGGGGCAGGAAGCAATAGGGCCTTGTCCCATCTCTGGTGGAGAAGAGCTTGGGGAGAGCTGAGACATGGGTCAGTGGGAGAGGGAAAGGGGATGTCTGGGAAGTTGGTCTCCACTTTGGATTTGTACTGGAATGAGCTCAGGCTGGGAAGCTCGAGGGACTGTCCTCATGTGGGCAGTGTCCTGGTGGTGCTGACCAGGGCCAGGGCAGCCGCTGGCATCTTGCTGCTGCTGCGGGACCCTGGAGACCCACACAGAGATGTTCTTCGTGGGGGCAATCAAGGACGCACAGAGCCCAAGGAATGAGGCTGGGATGCCACAACCCCAAAATTGCCCGAGAGTTAGCTGTTCCTGTGCAAGACCAGGAGCTGGCTGGCTCTAGGAGGGTGGGAAAGCAGCCAGAGTGCAAGCAACAGACCCTTGGGAGGTGGATGTGTGACAGAAACCTGGATTTAAGAGGGCACCTGTATGGCCAGGGCTGTGTGTGCAGTCTGATAGGGCTGGGTTACAGACTTTCTGCCCCAGCCGCTCATTCCTGC
>NW_009595585.1:7105-8957 GCF_000690535.1 Cariama cristata
CACCGTTCATTGCCACTTCTGCTTTACGGGAACAGCTAGAGCTGTGAGCTGCTCCTGCTAAAAGCTATCAGGACAAAATAGGCTTGGTTTTAACCTGGGCCAACTCCCTGGGCCAGCTGGCAGCACGGACTGCCTGTCTGTCTGCATGTCCAGCCCAGAGGTGGAAGTGAGTGCACAGGGATGGAGGCAAAGACCAAACCACTGTGTCCCCAATGTTGCTGCTGAAACGCCTGTGTGGTGCAGCCTCAGCGTGGCTATGCTGTCCTGCCCTCCAGACTGCTGTCCTGCCTGCCCAGCTTGCCAAGGGAAAGGGGCACGTGGCCGGGCAGTGGGCAGGGCTGAGCCTGGCAGTGGCTTTGCTGCCCCAGGCCACTCTCAGGGCTGTGTGCCCAGTGCCTGGCACTGAATAGCACTGTACCCCATGTGCGGACCGCAGGGACAGAGAGAGGGTTTGCTGGTTTGTGCTCCTTCCTCCTGGCTGGTACCAGCCAGTGGGTGCTGCTCCTCCACCATGGTGGCTGGGGAGCCTGGCTGGGGCTGTTGGCTCCTGCTCTGCCCCATGCAGGCTGGCAGGGAGCTCTGCTGCCCATCAGGCCACCTCCGAGGGGTCTGGCTCCTTCCCACAAGGGGGGCAATTCTGCGTCCCCCACGGTGTGATGGGGCAGGGATGGGGCAGGCGGTGTGGACGTGTCCTGGAGCTGGGGACGCGTGACCCTGTGGGAGGCAGGCAGCCGGGAGTGTGTGCAGGGCTGTGACTTGCAGGGAGCATATGTTTTGGGCCAGGGATTACCACCGTCTGTCCTGTTGACCCGAAGAATTGGCTCCAGCTGGGACAGTGGCGGGAGTGAGCAGAAAGCCTTTGCTTTGGCTGAGTGGGGCTGCCCCAGGGCTAGGCCAGCAGGGACTCCTGTGGTTATGCGGCGCTGCGCTCGCTGATGGCCAAGCACTGGGTTCCTCTCCCACAGCAGATGCGGGCAGGCGGTGAGGGGCTGCGGAACTGCAGGACAACTGTTAAGGACAACTCTCAGGAATCCCTGTGCCAAACGCTGTTGCCCCAGAACTCTGCAGACAGGATCCCCTGCAAATCGCCACCAGCCATGCACTGCAGCTGCCTCCACATGTGTGTGTGCGCTGGGGAGTTCAGGAGTGCCCCTGCCTCTTTGCTGGACGCTCAGAGACACAGATGAGTCCTGATGTTCCCAGGCCTGTGCTGTGTGGGCATAGGATGCTGCTCCTTATCCCGCTGCCCCTCACTGGGGTCAGCACCATTCTGCCGTCACCCGGGGAAAGCTGAGCGCTGGCGCAGTGGGTTTGCTCCCAAGAGTGGTGTGTTGCAGAACTTGCCCTTTAATCGTCTGCACATCTCCAGTGACACACTAACCCTGGCAAATGGGAAGAGGGAAAATCAATTGGCAGGAGAATTACCCGTCAGGCGCTGTAGGACACTGTGGCCACACGCAGGCTGATCAATGAGCACTGCTCCCTGTCCCTCTCCTCATTAGCTCTGTGCATCCTGACACTCGGTCTGAGGCCACAGTAAGCACAGTCCTGCCCCTGCCCCTGCCCCTGGCCCTGCCTGCATGGGTCACTTCTGGAGGATGCAGGCAGTGGTGGCAAAGGACAAGGTTGGGCTGGTACAGACTGCTTTGTGCTGCCTGTCACGTGGGGCTGGGACGGAGCCATGGCAAACAGCAGGGCTGACCGACCTGCTTGTGCCCAGATAAGCAATGAGGACGGCTCCGGCATCTCAGAGCCCTGGTTCTCAGCAGGGCCCTGCCTGGCAGCCCCGGGCACGGAGCTGGCAGGATACTGAGGACCAGCCCTGGGTCAGTGGGAAGGTGGCCCGTGGGAG
>NW_009595585.1:8971-14195 GCF_000690535.1 Cariama cristata
GGCACCGACCTCAGCCCCCGTGGTGGGGGCAGAGCAGCAGAGTCCCTCCCGCTCCCCGTCCCCCCCGCGGAGGCCACCGTGCCTTCCACAGTGCCTGCAACCATCGACCGTACATTCCAGCTGCAGCGGCAGCCACCCCTGGTAAATCAGTAACGTCTGGCCTGTGCAAGAGGACGACTCTGCGTCTCCCATGGGCATTGCCAGCCAAGCGAAAGCGGACGCTCCCCGATCCTTTGAGGTGAGGGCTTGACTCCCTGCAGCGGTGTGGGAGGGCTGGGGGCTCCGCGCCGGGCTGTTAAATATGACCCAGGGTTCCCCGGTCCTGAAAGGACTCGGGAGTGAAGAGGAGCTTGCGCGGCACCTGAATGCAGAGCGGGGGCCAGGCTCGGAGCTGTTGCAGGAGCGGAGCCTGGGATGGGAGCTGCTGGAGCAAGTGTGGGGTCCGGTCTCTGGAGGGGCAGGCTTTGCCTCGGCTCCATGGCCATGTCTGCAGGGTCTGGGAGGGCAGGGTTGGTGCTGGTGCAGGTGGGTGGAGGTGCTGCCCTGTCCTGGTGCAGCTGCCTCGGTGCTGATCTGGAGTGCACCAGGGGAAGTCTGTCCTAGTCGGTCCTTTCAGGAGCAGTGAGGCAGAGGTGGTACCCCAACAGCTCTTCTGCTGCAGCTGCGACAGCCCCAGCGCACAGGGCCCATTCCCAGTGATGCCAGTAGTGACAGCCCCGTGTGCTGCTCTCTGCACCCACCCTGGCAGCGACACCCCAGCGGGATGCCGGCTCTCCCCTTGGCCCCCACTTGCGACACTGCTGTATCCACCCACAACTCCGATGTGGTGCGAGGAGCCCTGGAGCACAGGGACCTGGTGGAGCTTGTGCCCTGCCGGTGTGTGGTGGTGGGGGAGAGCTGAGGTGCGTGTGCCTCTCCCACACATCAGCACGACCCAAGTACCTGGTCCCCCCTGAGTCGGTGCTGCACGAGCTGTCGCTCCCCACCATCTCCCCTAGGAAAGCAGCACTTGTGCCAGAGAGCAGCTGCCTGCAGCCCCCTGTACCATGCCCGAAGCGCCAGCCCTTGCTGGGCAGGCACACCTGGGGATGTGGTCAGCCAGATGCTCTCATGCTTGCATGTCTTGGCAGAGCCTGTTCCTCAGAGGGCCAGGCTGTTTGGGAGTCACAGAGTCACTGGGCTTGTGAGTGGAGAGGCGAAGCACCAGCAGGCTCGCTGTGCGTGGAAAAGAAAACCCTGGGAAGGCGAGGAAATTTAACCCTGAGACAGCCAGGGAAAACTGCCAGTCCCAGGCAGGCTGCATTGCTTGCTTTAGTAGACTGGTGCCTGAGGTTTCTGCAAGACAGCGTGGCTGGGTGCAGTTTAACCCACTCGGCTGTTTGTGGCCACGATGCCTGGGTGGCCAATAGTCTCTGCAGAGGAAGATGCGAAAGGTGTGCCATTCTGCTTTGCCCCCATGCTGAGACTTGTAAGATCTCCTTTGATTCCGGGCAGATTGTTGCTGTTGCAGTTGTTGCTGTTGAGGTGTCAGCTGCTATTATCCTTGTTTCGTTTCCAACGATCCCCAGCGGACTGTTGGTGTCCATGGGACTGCTGCTGAGGGAAGAGCTCAGACCTCCCTGCAGCAAGGGTTTCGAAGCCTGGAAGGGCACGAGCCGTGCACGGGACTCCTTTTGACGTGTGTTATTTTCTGTTTCTAAGTAGGAATCCAAGCTGCGACTGGTCCCTGTGACCAGGGCCCCTCCTGAGTCTGTCAGTCCCTCCTGGGGTGTCCCTGGGGGAAGAGTTCTGCCGTGCAAGAGACCACATAAGTGGCACTTGTTTAGCCTGCAAAGTGAAGTCTGAGTGTGGATCTAATTGCTGCCTGTGATATGTATATGAATACTTACATAAACAAAGGAGAAGAGCTGCACAGGCTAACAGACAAAGCTGACGCAAGAGCAGGGTAAACTAGCCATGAATGTGTGGGCTAGAAATTAGGCCATTTCTAACCATCACAGCAAAGAAGGGTCTGAAACAGCTTTCCAGGAAGAGGAGAGCAAGCCAGAGGAGACCTGGAGGGAGAAGTTTGGTAAGAGGATTGCAGGCATGGCACCCGGGGTGCCAGCAGCCTTGTCCCTGAGGATGGAAAGAGCGATGTCCCACCCCCCCACAGCCCGGCACTGGCCGGCTCTGGCTCCGCACAGTGCTGGGTTCTCACGCCAGGCTGCAGGACCTGGTGCCAATGCTGACACCAGCTGCAGGTCTTCGCACCCCTCTCTGGGCTCCCTTTGGCTACACCAACCCACTCTTCGCCCTGCCACAGGACGGAGGGGCAGCCCCTTCCCTTCTCCCCGCGGAGGTGCCAGCTTCCCCGTCTCGGGAGCAGTTCCAGCTGGCACCCTTGCTGCTGGGTGCCTTGGTTTCGTCTTCCTGCTCTTATCGTGCCCTGGGGCTGCCCTCAGATCTTACATGTTGCACCTTTCTAGGTCCCACCACGGCAGTGCTAGCACTGCACATTTCCCAGGATTCTCCCAGCTGGATGCCTTCCCTCCAGAGGAAGAGTAATTCAGTGATACACGAGTGACAGCCGTGGGTCTGCATTACCTCTAACCCAGGAGCGACCTGGAGCCCTGGTGGAGAATTCTGGTGATACTAGAGCGTGTTCAGCAGCGCAGCGTGGGATGATCCCCATGGCATGGCTGCCCTTGACGGAGGGTTTTGTGAGAGATGGCAGGGAAGCTGGCTTAGACTCTGTAGCACCGGGAATGGTGGAGAGTGGGGCAGAGCATCAGGGAATGCTGTTTCTCACAGCGTAAGAGGTAAAGGTGGCTAGACTTTACAACCTCTTGTGAGGGCTATTGCCAAGAGTATTTGGAAATCCAAATAAACTGCTCTACTCTGGGTTTCACTTGTTGGTGCTCCTGGTGGCACGTGCAGGGAGCTCTGCTGGACTAGTGAGGCGTGACTTTCTTTGATAGAAGCGTTACTGATTTGTTCCTGTCACTATAAAATCTTCTTGAAAGATTTTATAACTGTCTTTGATGATTTTTTCATCCGTTTTTCCTGGTGTTAGAGTAAGACTCATTGGATTATAATTTCTAAGATACTCAACTTGTATCTTTTTTCAAGATAAGTGATTTTTTTTCCTCAGCAGAGAAGTTGATTTAATAAGAAAAAATGAATGTGAATGACTCTGCAAGTCTGTAATGGAGTTCGGGGGTGGGGGTGGCCAGTGCATTTTTCCAACCATTCACAGTTGTCTCTTAAACATTATTGGGAACTAATGAGGTACCAAAAGACTGGGAAAAAAAGCAAGAATAATCCTGACAATCACCATCTGGAGCATTTAATTTCTCCCCCTAGTGAAATAACAAGACAGAAAAAAAAAGGAAAGAAGTAAAATCAATGGACGGCAGTAGTTGAACAGAACTACAGGCAGCAGACCGCAGGCACGGGCTCAGATGGATGCTGCTGCCCGGCTGAGCAGGGGGAGATTTGCCCCCGAGGGGCCACGAGCCAGAGCCACCTCTGCCCGCGGGGACACCCTGGTTGCAGGACTGATTTAGGGGGTAGGTCCTGGCCTGCCCGGTTTGTTGCCGCAGGGTGGTATCTGGGGGTGGCTGAAGCTGTGCTGGCTGAGGCAACACGAAGGGACGATTGTGGCATTGCTCTTGCTTAACTCCCTGTGCGGCGGTGTGTCAGAGGGAGGAAGGCAGCGGGTCGGACCCAGGCCCCTCTGTGGCAGCACACGTTGAGACAAACGCTACAGCGCATTTGGGGGGTCTTGTGCAAAGCGGTGCCCGCTGTCAGCGAGGCGTGCCCCTGCCTGCGTGGCATGGGCATGTCTCAGGAGAGGTGATGGGAAGAGCTCTGGATTCTTCCCCAACGCCTTTGGGCAGATGGGTCTGCATTCAGAGTATTCTTCGGTGTTGGCTCCAGGATTCCTGCAGCTCGCAGGTCCTCACCAGCTCCGTGAAGGTGCAGGTGTACACGTGTGCCCCAGCTGCAGGAGGTCTGCCGGCTCTGCTGCTTGTGAGGGCGTACGCAAGTGTGGGTTGCCGTTGTCCCATCTGTTCCAGGGTCTGCCCGCCCCTGCGTGGATGCATGCCCACGGGATGCAGTCAGACCGCGTGTCGCTTGTGTTCCTGATGATTTGCCTCCTTACTATGTGCATTTTTCCAAGCAGAACTTCGTGTTCCTCCTGCTCTTGTTTCTAATCTCTGTAGGGCCTTTTCACTTGCCTACTCCCAGTTTCACGCTGCATTTCATTAAGCTGCTGTTTGCTCCTTTCTTCCGAGTCACTAATAAAAATCAGGCCCAGTCCTCACCCCGAGCCTGGGGCAGTAGCTGAACAGCAGTGGTGACAGCTCGTTTTGCGTCAGCCTTTGGCTACTTTCAGGGCTGACGTCTCCCACGCCGCGGTGGCTGGCGAGGCCCTGCCTGTCCCACAGCAAAACTCGGGGAGCAACCCCGGGCGGGGGGCTTCTGCCCCGGGCCCTTCGTTGGCCGCTCTCCCGGCCTTGCTGGGCGGCTGGCACGCGCACAGCGTCCTCCGTACAGGCCTAGCCTCCCTCAGCCTTGCTTCCTCCTCCGGCGCATCAGCTGTCGAGATAGGCTCGGTATTAGGAGGGATTTCTTCCCAGAAAGGGTCGCTAGGCATTGGGATGGGCTGCCCAGGGAGGTGGTGGAGTCCCCATCCCTGGAGGGGCTTAAGAACAAGCCTGGAGGTGGCACTGAGTGCCATGGTCTAGCTGACGTGGTGGTGTTGGGGCAAAGGTTGGACTCGATGATCCCAGAGGGATCTTCCAACCAAACCGATTCTGTGATTCTGTGATTCGAGACCGTGGGCTTTCAGGGTTGTGTGTGGGTCATGACGGGTCCTGCCAAGGGTCTGTGTGGTCCCTGTCCTGCCCTCGGCCCCTCGCCGCAGGGTGCTGGGCACTCCTCGCAGCCTGGCTGTGCCCCGTCTCCTGGTCTTGCCATGTCTTGGTGTGCACGTGAGGATGAGCCACCCTCGCCTCTGCCCCAAGACCGCGGTGTGCTGCTGGTGGCAGACTGGGAGAGGCCCTGTGGACCTGTGCTCGCCTGGCTGCAGGTTTCTGCACGACCGGCACAAACTGAACCTCAGGAAGTTTCATCTTAATATGAGGAAGAACTGCACTTTGAGGGTGGCCGAGCCCTGGCACAGGCTGCCCAGAGAGGCCGTGGGGTCTCCTTCTCTGGAGATACTCAAAAACCCCCC
>NW_009595585.1:14244-16819 GCF_000690535.1 Cariama cristata
TGGGGGTTCCCCAGAGGGCCCTGCCAACACCGACCATTCTGTGATTATTCGCTCGGCCTCGAGCCATTTGGTGTGACTTTGCCACGTGCAGGCCACAGCTGCTGGCTTCCCAGTTCAGACTTTCCGTGCTCCCCTCTCTGGCCCTTTGTTCAACAAAAATTTTTGCTGTCTCCCTTCCTGACCACTCTTACTCCTTTGTCTTTTGTGCTGTGAGAGACCTCAGCCGGCGGCTCCTTCTTGGCTGTTTGTGACTCACCAGCCACTTCTTCCCCTCACCAGCCCCACCTTGTCCCTGGTGTCCCTGACTCAAAGCTGCAGAGACCAGCCTACTCCCTGCAGCCCTTGCTTTTGCCAGGTGGCCTTGTCTGCTTCAGAGCCTGCATCCCTTTGCCTGAGACCTGCGAGCTGCTCAGCCCCAGCACGGGCTCTGCGGAGCTGCGGCTCTGCTGCATCCCTGCGTGGGGCCTGGACGGACGCAGGGTACGCTGTGCTCCGTGGAGCAGGCGGCTTTCCAACACCACTGGTCTCATCTCCTCTCGCCCCAGCGCCCTGCTAGAGAGCTGTTCTCAGACCCCAGGGAGACACAGCAAGAGAGCTGCTGCAGGACGGGCACCCTGGAAAGGCATGGTTTTGACTTGCATTGCTGCTGGCCAAGGATGTTTTCTCATACCTTAAAAAGGGACTGGTTGGGGGTGACTGAAACTGTCATGGCACTATGTCCTCCTGTCCGGGCACAAAGGCTTGACCCATGCCAGGGCAGCACTGAGAGAGCAGGGGCGACGGGAACCCAGGGTGCAGGGGAAGCTGGAGACTCCCTGGTCCTTGCATCTGTGTATCTGTGACCCAGCAGCAGACAGACAGGACCTGCAGCTCTCCAATGCAGGAGTGCAGGTGTGGATCGAAGGAGAGGAGGAGCCCAGAGACCGGATGGTTGCTCCTGGGCTGATCTCATTGTTTGTCGTGATCAAGCAATGATTTCTGTTCTGGGGCTAGCGCTGCAGTTCTCGTGCCCCAGGACCTGTTAGACTCCCCCTTTGACCCCAAAATTCCAGGTCTGTGGATGCAGCCTTCTCCGCCTGTCTTGCCTGTTCTCCTGGTGCAAGGCATTTGCCGCAGATGGTGCTCTATCTGGGAGAGTTGCTTGGGGCCAGCTGCCCTGGCAGAGGCAGGCTCTCATTGATGCCTGTCTTGTGCAGTCCCTTGGCCTCAGGGTGGGAGGGCCAAAGGAAGAGCCATTAGTCATTTCCTGGACAGATCCAGGCCATACCGTAAATCTCTCCAGCTCTCAGTGGTTTGGGGGCTATTTCTGTTTGAGGATTGTCACGTAGATTAAAGCCTTGAATCCCAGCCAGGGATGGACCGGACAGAGTCCCATGCACAGTCCTGCAGGGCTCAGCCGAGCATCCCATCTGCTCTTGGCAGGGCAGTCGCTGGCCTGTCCCTGCCTGCGACCAAGGGCTCGACCTGCTGGGCAGGCAGGGTTCTCCTGGCTTTAATTAGCCCTCGCTGGCAGAAATAGCAGCCCGTGGTGGCAGCTGCTTGTGTCTCTGCTCTGTGCTGGAGCTAACAGCAGGCGCGGCCGCCTGTGCACACGTGGCTTCTCCGACTGAGACAGGTCTCCGCGGTGGAAGCACAGGTCAGCCATCCTCCCACTCCCAAAATGCTGGCACAAGGGCACCGCTGCATCCTGTCGTCCAAGTATGAGCTAGTTTGGGAAACCCCTGGCAGATAGCCCCAGCCCCTCGCCTGACGGGCTGGTGGAGGTGCTGCTGGAGCCTGCAGCCCAGCGGCCGATCTGGCTGTTTGCGGGTATGCACAGATATGTGCTGGGTGTTGACTGCCTCTGAGCAGGGGTATTGGGGACCTCACAGTGGGCAGCACTCAGCAACCGCAGCATGAACAGTTTACAGGGCCGGAACCAAGACCTTTCCCTGTAAAACCCAGAGACAGGCAAGGTGCTGAGCCTCGCACCCCCCCTGAGTCACACCTGCTTGTCCTGCTGATGTCCAGCCTCCCTCATGAGTTCCACCTGGCAGATGGGGAAGGAGCCAGGCAGGCCCTCCAGATATGCTGGTGCAGGTGTGGAGATGGAGGATGATGGTTGCAGATGGGGGCTAGGGCCACTGGGATGAACTGCAGGCGTTGGTGGTGGTGCGGAGAAAAGACAGTTGGTTGAAGGAGCAGAGCAGGCCCTAGAAGCTGGAACAACCGGTCCTCTGCTCCAGGGTGTTGTGTCCAGACCGTCTGTGTTGGCTGTGGTGTGTGCACTGTGCTCTGAGCCCTCCCTGGGTGTCCACGTGCCTGGGATGAGGTAAACCTGGGGCACAGCTGTACTTTGCTGCCAGGATGAGGAAGGGTCCCTTCTGGGTGGCTGGTGGGAGTCACTGCAGTGGGGGCTATGCCCACTGTGGAGGCCTGGGAGGGCATGCAGTGGCAGCTGTCCCTTGTGGGGTGGACATTTGTGGGGATCCCTGCATGGTGTGGGGCTTCTCAGTGAAGTCCCTGGCATGGGGATTCCCATGTAGGGTGGGGGTGGTCCTCTGCAAGGCCCTCAGCAGGAGGATCCCGGGGGGGG
>NW_009595586.1:0-6318 GCF_000690535.1 Cariama cristata
GCTGTCGGGGGCTGGATCTTTTTTTGGGCCGAAGCTGCGTTTTCCTGAGCAGAGACAGTTAGCACCCGCTGAAATATTTAGGAATTGTGTTAGTAATTAAAGAGACTAATCTCACAAGGGACTTCACGCGATCTCATGAGACGGAAGGGACAAATCTCGTCATGAGAAAAACCGCTCGCTGAAGCGCAGCATCATTTCATAAGTTCTCCAAGAAAAAGGGAATGCTGTAACTCTGGAGATGTCCCGAAAAATGGCCTTTGCTGGGGGGCTCTGGAAGTGAATCCCGCAGCCCCTGTTAACTGCAAGTTACCATTTCTGTCTCTGCGTGTGCGCGGGATTCACACGCTGGCTGGGCTGTGATCATCCCATCGCACTTGTCGGGGACAGCGAGAGTCTGCCTGCTTACAGCAGGGGTTGTGGTCCTACCAAAATCACTTATTCTCATCAGCTTTATCGCATTCAGAAGCAGCTGATAGCTCCCTTTGGCAGGGTGAAGCGAGATATTTTTGAACTGGGAAACAACAGCTGTCTCGCAACACATGGAGTGGAGGAATCAGATGGTTGTGATTGAAGGTTGGAGCCACGAACACAAACGTGTCCGTGAACTTAAATTCCTGCCACATCTGTGGTCGTTATGAGGGCTTCAAGGTAGGAAACAAAATTGTGTGTTAGTTTAAATCTGGACTGAATATTAGGCATTGCAAAATCAATTACTTTAAAGTACCTTAAAACTCCTTCAATAAATTTGGAGAAAGTATGGATTTGCCTATCCTTGTCTTTCATTTTGGGGATATTTCCCCTTCTTTGTCAGTGCAGGTCTTGTGGCTAACTCCAGCCCCAAATATTTTGCTGAGTTTGTCCCCAAAGTAGGCTGCGGTTTTCATGACTGGACGTACTAGAGTGAATGAAATGGCATTTTCAAAAGGGAGTGGGATTTGTTGCTAAAATATCTGGATCAGCTCTGCAGAGGTTTGTCTCTAGTGTTGTTTGGGATAATTGCTGATTTTTCAGATTCAGAGTGAAATAAGACTGATACATATTTGCGTAATCCAGTGATCTGCCTGTGAATTATCACAAAAGTCAGACAGGTTGATCTAACACAGGCATGTGTTGCCTTTCTCAGAAACATTACATGTGTTTTGAGATACATCCACCTTCTAGGACCCTATGTCAAATTACTGGATTCCCTTATTTGTCTTGATATTTATTTTTTTTTCCCCAACCTCTTGGAAAAAGGGAGCTTTGACAGAGCAAACAAAGGTGCTAACTACAAAAGCAGATGCTCCTAGCAGTGTTTCTCTGTGTATTCTGGGAGTGAGTGTTGCATTGAAAAAACAGGTCTTTGCCTGACAAAACGTTAGTACTTGCACCTCCATCTCCCTGTTTTCTCGTCTTTTCTGAGTGTGTTGAAAACTGAGCGTGTCACCAACAATCTTTGGAGTCATTTGAAGAACACAAACTGTCACGTTGTGAGAAAGAAGTGTGGTGCTGCTTGAATTTTTCTTGAATCTCTTGCTATTTAAACAACCAAGGCTGTGTGAGGGCTTCCGAGTGGATGTAGTAAAGAAAGAGTTTGGGCTTTAAAAGCTGCCCAAAGAACAGCCTTGTTAGCTTCTGAACCGCACAGCCAAAGGGAAAATCACCAAGCCAGGATGAGCAGAAGCAGTAGTCTTGGTTTGCAGTTACACACAAGGGAAAACTGAAGTCATGGCTGATGAAGTGCCTCCAAAATACTTGCAGTATCAGGCAACCGGTATTTGGTTCTCATTGCAAGCAAAGCTCAGCGCTAAAGCCAGCTGAAAGCAATTCAGTTCTCATTGGAAGAATAGTTTCTTCCTTTTAATCAGCTCTGTTTTAAATGATTTCCTTTTTTAGTGCCTTAAATAGTCATTTTGGTTTGTCCTTCAGGCAGCCAGCATTTGCTCATGAAGAATGGTGTGGGTCTGCAGACTTTAAAAGGACAAACAATAGTCTGGCAAACAGAAATGCTTCAATGGCATCTTGTTTTTATACAGAGCCTGCAACTCCCACAGGCTGCAAAGGAATAAAGAGAAGGAACAGCCTCTACCTGATCCAGCAGCTACAGGGAGCAATAACTAACGACTTGAATCTGCTCTCATCTGGGAGTGTAGCAAATAAGACCACAGCTGGGGGCACCCAGTCTCCTCTGCAGTCGGAAGGAACTGGAGTTGGTGGCTTTGTCCTGCTTCAATTGTGAGACTTAGCGGAGAGTGAGAATGGGATCATCGGAACGAAAGCGTGTTTTTTCACACCTACCTGTAAAGTAAATCTTTGTACATATAATGGTTCAGCAATCTCAAGGCCAGAGGTGGATTTGATACCCTGTGAACTCGTCAGCTATTCAACAAATGCTGGAGAAAAAAACCTGAGAGTCTCCGCTAACTGACTCTGAAAGCAGAGCTATCATAATTGCATTGCAAGACACCAGATACTTAAAGCAGATGCACGGAGAGGACCATGTCATGAGTTAGTGTGAGTTACAGTGAGCATAGCGTTGCAGTCTTTGCTTTCCCTGATCACATTTAACCCAGTTTGGAGTACAGGCCAAGATTCCTGGGTTTTCAAACTTTTTTCCATTCCCAGTATTTCATACTCTATTTCAGCTTAGAGAGGTGAGAGGCTCCAGCACCCTCTCTCGTCGGAATACCTCTTTATTCTTCTTAAAAACAAGTTTACGAAAACATCTCCATTTATATTAAGTTTTAAATAAGGGGGGGGAGGGAAGAGAAACCTTCTATATTTGAGACCCAATGTCCCTTTGTTCTGTTTGAGGTCTAGCATTCAAAGCATTTTGTTATATTTGGCTAACACAGCATCATACGTGGGATTACAGAGCATTGCCTGAGCTACTCTTGTCTTCTCTCCCACCTCTCATATATGACAGCTCGACTCTATTGATGTTCTTGCTGACTGGGTTTTGGGTCCTAAGGCCCTGTTCACTTAGTTGCAGGCTTGGATTTCCCTGTAGCCGTCTCAGATGAGCTAATGAAGTCAGTGCAAGCATGAGGCATTCTTGATTTAGACACAAATGAATTTGAAATGGATTTTCATACTTCAGGGCATAAACCGACTCCTAACTCGTGGGATTAGAAAGCATATTCTTCCGTGGACAGGTTAGTCCACAACTGTCCACTGCATGTTTCTTCTGCAGCAGCTGATGTTGGCCGCTGTCTGAGATAGATGGAAAACTAGAAGGACCGTGACCTGACCCGGTAAGGTAAATGTATGCTTTATGTGTGCTGAATGGCCTCTGGATGGGGAACGGAGCAGGATCGCTTTGCTTTTTCTAAAGGGACTGTGGAGTTTTGTGAATGGCTGTGAGAGCAGTAAGGGCCTGTCTTGCGCTGCAGGCTGCCGTTTACAGCTGAGCAAAGTGATGCCAAAATGGCACAGGAGCATTTAGCCTTCGGTTTGCTCCGCTGTAAATCACCCTGCATGATGCAAGCCACGGTCAGGGATTTATAGATTTAGAGCAAATTTTTGTAGAAGTTTTAGAATATAATAGTAATTGTATTATTTCTAGGAAGCCTTAGACCACAAGACATTTCTGTAGATGCAAATTCTATACTAGGGCTGTAAGCCCTCTGCAATGGTTATTTTCTATTTGACAGAATTCTTCATTAGTGGAAGGATGAAGCACGCAGCAGGGTTTCTGCTCTCACTTGTAATTAATCCTGGGAAGAGGAAGCAGGACTCTTCCTGCTGCAAAAGAGTTTGACTCTCTTGTCCAGGAGATAATTTGCTAAGCTGTCTGGAACAGGTCAAAAATCAGAGTGGGCGAGCAGTCCTTCCAGAATGGATCCTGCATAGAGCTGTGCATTGAACTTCATCCAGATTAAACCTGTTCATCAGTCTCTGCCCAAATCTCTTCTTGCTGTTGACACTCTTCCCTCACCCTCTGTTGTGGGTCTAATCCCACCAGCTCTGACCTTACACCAGTTGTTTTGGTTTATAGACAGGCAAGTGAAAGATGGTGCAGGCCTTTTGAAGAGCAGGAGGGGAATTCATTACCTTATGCCAAGGTCTGAAGGTGTCCCCATGGACCAGGATGCAGGGGAGCCACACTCTTCCCTTTGGAGGTAGGGACAGAATATGTCCTTTCACTGTTCACATCGTACCCAGCTTTGCACAGTGAGGGGAAGAGAAGCCCAGCCCCAATGCAGTCCTGAGCCATGAGAGTTGCGAAGCTCCATAGGGTTGACCTCGGCACACTGCTGGGCACAGGTGGAAAAGCCATGAGTCTGTGGGGGCTGCAGTGTACACTGCTGGTAATGAATGTAGAATTGTCTTTCATTTGTTTACTTTGGCCTTTTGATCTCCACAACAGGTCGCATTAGTCTTTTCTTTAATTGGCGCATCTACTCCCTTGGCCTTGGATTGTTGCCTTGGAGATGCACAAGAGACCTCTGGAGAACTGCTTATTACAGCAGCAGGTGTGCATAACGCTGACCTGGACAAGCCCGCGTGAGTCACCTGCTGATGCTGTGGGTTGTAGGTGGCTGCGTGAGTCACTGAAAGTGAGGGGATCCCACACTGCCCCATCCCCCAAAGGTCAACATTAATGTCTTTGGGTGCTGCTTGTCATTGTGCATCAACAGCGTTCAGTACAAGACGGCTCGCTCTCCTCTTCCTCCTCAGCTGACGTGGGGTGTGAAACAGCATGGTGCTGCAGGGTAGGGTGGCTGAATGTGAAAAGCAGCAGCCCAAATCAGAGGCAGTCTTTGGAAATATGGCTGACCTGTAGCTTCTCTCATGGAGGACAGTGAGGTTTGTATGGGCAGGAGGTCAGTCAGAAGAGCTATTTGCTTGTGTGTGTGTGCGTACTTGTCTAACCGATGGAGAAGGAAAAACTAAACACGCCAGACTAATGCCCTGGCTACCTGGTGAGTCGGTGTGAGTGGGAGTTTGCTAATGTCAGGAAGGAGGGTGGGCTCCTCCATGCCAGAGGCTATAAGGAGAGAAGTGGAGGGCATTCGCCTGCTGCCTCTAGACACAAAAAACACGCTGCAGGGAAGGTGAGACGAGACACCAAAGGGGCAGGAGTAGAGTGTAATACTTTGGTATGCAGAAAATGACGGGATCTGACAACCAGATGATGGTTTTCAGCAGCGCTGGTGCATCTCGTGGTAGCTCAGTGCCTGGCAACTTCGTTGGCAGTACAGATCAACTGTAGGAACATCACATATGCTCCAGAAAGCTGTTTGTGCATTTCCCCCCTCTGCGTTACTCTTGATGACTGTTTGACATCAGACACATCTCTCATGAGCAGCGATCCAGGTGCCAGGCCTTACGCTGCTCCTGTAGCCTGGGGAGAGGTGGGGACCGTTCCTCCTGAGGCATTGCCTGCACCAGGGAAAAGTGCTACAAAACCCCTCTAAAGCCACCTTCCCTTCATGGGCAAGGACATGCAGGCTGACAGCACATGACTGGTGACCCATGAATAAAGTAAAGAGTGCATTTGCAAGAGGCCAGCAATTGCTCAGGTGCTCATCCCACATTCATATTATACATATACACACCCATATACGTGTGTGTGCCATTTTTGCGAACTGCTGGACAGTCCCTAAGAAATAACTGCATGCACACCTGCAGTCTGGCCTTTCATTGCAAAATGTCATCCTGATAGACACCCATGTGAGTTTGGTACAGGACAGGGAAGGAGAATTAAAGGGAGACTGGTCTGTCCTGGCGTGCAAGGAGACCACATCTCCCAAGCTATGAAAGATCCCCCGGGCAGAGGAACTGTGCTTCATAGCAACTTCCACAACAATATCTTTAGTGCCAATTTCTTGCCAGGAACGCTTCTCCCACCGTGTTGACCTGAAGCTCTCTTTGGCCCGAGCAGGGACCGTGTTTGCTTCATGAGGCTACTCTTATTTTATGGCTTGGTAGAGTTGTTTTGGGACAGGAGTGACTGCCTCGCTCTGCTGCATTCATTTCCATCATCGTTAACGAGAGAGCAAATTAAAGGGTATTTCTGGGCTGAAGCCCTTCCAAGGGGCAGCTCCTCCAGGTTGCCTTTCAACCCACTGCCCATGAAACCAAGGAGCAGCACCAGGCGGCCTTCACTGATGTTTTCCAGCCCCACTCCTGCTGGACAGAAATCCCCACGGCCCTAACCTCGTGGGGTCACCACAGCAAGGACCCAAAAACTCGAGGGAAAAGCCTCCTGCACCCCCTCGCCTCCTCGGCAGCAGTGGTTTGAGCTGGGGTGGCTGTAGGGGGATCAACCCTACGGTGATGAGCTCGGGGGCTCCTCAGGACCGTGGGGCCCAAGTGTGCGGTGCCTCACGGGCT